>NW_026713884.1:0-34354 GCF_029784015.1 Lycium ferocissimum | reverse complement strand
TCCAAAATTTTGGACCCGGTTCCTTAAGACACTAATTCTAAGAATCCTAATAAGAGTTTGGTAAATATGACCAATTTGCGTATTTTGACGGGATTGCGACGTGACTTTGAATAGCAAAAGGAGCGGAAAAGAGGTATGTAAGGCTTCACCCTTCTTTCTATGGCATGTCTTAGGCGTACTCAAGTTGGATACGGGCCCGGGACCATTCCTTTTCTCGAAATCCAAGATTGAAATTCGCTACTATTCATTCAAGAGAATTGAACTAGAAATGGTGCGAAATGTTGGGAAAACTTCTTAGACCTCTAGGACTTGCATAAATGAGACCCGATTACTTTAAAACTCTCATAAGTAATGTCATGAAACGTATTACGCGTAAATTGTGTGCGCCGCCTCATTTGACCCGAGGCGGGCCCATTGTTCCCGCATTTTCCCTATTGTTTCATTTGGCTTGTTTTGGAGTGGAACTTGAAACTCCCGATCCTTGTCCCGATTATCAAACGATAGGTACAACGCTACCCTAATGTAAATGTGATCTTGTGATGACAACGATGGAGTCGAAAATGAGAAAATGCCTACGATAGATATGTTGACGACATGTTCTATTATAAAAAAAGAAAATATGGAAATGTTAAACTGATTTGATATCCCAAGTCTATTATAGGTAATGACTATTCTAAGGATTCTAAATACATGGGATTATGCCTTGGACCCCGATTGATGGTGTGTACTCCGACATGCGTATATATATGATAGTTAGAACCGTGTTTTTATATAGACGCCTGTAAATATATATGATATAAGTACGTACATGACAAAAAGAATCGAGCGCTATGTACGCCGATATATGTATATGATATGAGTATATGTATATGATGAAAGAGCCAGGGCGCTATGTACGCCGATATTTATACGTGAAATACGCATATATTTACGGGGAAGATGGAGATAAGGGCAGAGCGTTATATACGCATATCCACCTGATCGGTTGCCGGGAGTATGGGCACATGATATCGTCCCGGACGCGGGATGCCGGACGCGGATGTGCATACCTATGGTTAAATGGATCGGCCGCCGACGCCCGGCAATATGATATACTTTATTTCGTTATGTATATATGTATATATATGAGTAAGGAAAGCTAAGGAAGCATAGCATCTGCCCAAGGGCACTTATACGTACAGGTTACTTTTATCCTATGGTACGGTCCATGTTTCCATACAGTTTTACTCATGCACAGGTAACAGTTTTACACGTGATAGGTTCCATATAGTATATATTTCCCATGACATGTCTCCTATGTACAGGATACTCTTTTACATGACGGTTTCACAGCTTTTACTATGTCGTTATCGTTCATGTCTTACATACTCGCACATTGCTCGTACCGACCCTCTTCTTCGGGGCTGCGTTTCATGCCGCGTTGTGCACACCCGTACGTTGAAGTTAAGACGAGAAGATGTTCCGGCGGTTGGCGAGCTCCACTTGGCCCGGAGTGTAGCCGAGTCGAGTACACGTGCCGATTTTCGGCCTACGGTAGAGACTTTTCTTGGACGTGAGTCGTGGTTACCGTGTAAGTCACCGTCGTTGGCTTCATAGGCCAATATGTCGCCTTTGTATTATGATATAAGTTTTATACGCTTACAAATTCGATTTGCTCGGGAAGCAACCCGAAAGAACATTTTAGTAAGCTTTGTTATGTGTATTTGACTTAGAAGAAAATTTTTATCTATGTAATAAGAGTTAGGAGGGTTCGCTCGGCTCCAGTAGATGTGGGGTTTGGTGCCCATCACACCTCGATCAAGATCGAGGCGTGACACCAACATCAATAATCAAATCAATATCACAAGTACTAACATGGGTACGCCAAAAATATCATGAAAAGCTACACAGGTCATACAGAACTCTATTCTCATATCAACATCAACAAGTATGGTACTACCATATCACAATCAACATGTAACAACAGTTCCCAATAACTACTATCATTACGTGGCATCAAGTCAACCACAGAAGAATCGTCACAACACAACGAGGTTAACCCCAAACACAAAATGGGCTACCTAAGACAATATCCAACCCAACTTCATACCCGAAGGTTTACATGCTTTCTCCGACAATATAATCTAAATATATGCTTCGCTACACGAAGTCTCACCAAGGGTAAGCCATAACCTACCTAGATGGCCGAACAGCAATACACCAACAATCTCTTTTTAGCCTTGCCCTTCCGCTGAGACTCAAGATCAAAGAATTCTAGGCATATTTGAAATCTAGATTAGAAATCATGAAGATTGATACCTATATTGCTATCATTCAAATTAGGTCAAAGCCAACCCTAGAATTTGAAAAAGGAACACAAGCAAAATGGGAAATTCGAGTAAAATATCAAATTAAGCACTAGGTGATCAAAACCCAACAACTAATTGCTAAATAACTCAAGGATTGACCTAATTCCGAATTTCAAGTAAAACCCCCAATTTTGGGTATAAACCCTATTTCCTAGATTCAAGGATTCAACACTAATAACGGAAGATATATGATTAATAACCTTAGATACATCATAATCTACTATAAACCCAATCAATTTCATCATTTAAAAACGAATATCCATTAAATTCACTTTTTATCTTCTGTTACTAAGGAACTAATGAGGAGAGATGAATTCTAAGATGATTAGGAGTAATGAATTAGTAAGGAGATTAGAAAGACATACCACCAAGATTTTCCCCCAAGAATCTTCTAGCACAGTCCCCAAGAGCTCAATTTTTGTAATGGTGATAAAAGATCGACTAAGGCTTTCTAATACATACTTAATGAAATAACAGGCCCGATCCCGCCACGGCTTCACCGCCCCGGCGTCTTCACAGACTGTCGGGATGGTCTGGGATGTTATAACCCGCATTTCGTACGTTTGGATAATTCGGGATAATTGCGAGAAGTTAAAGGCAAGGTTATTTCCAAAAATCATTTTAATGTATGAGTTGTCATGAATATCATTTATGATTATTATTGGTATGGAAATATTGTGAGAGGCTAAGGGCAAAAAGAGAAATTTCACAAAGTGTTCAAGAAAAATTCTTGAAATTCCAAGATGGTCGTGTGGCATAGTAGCATGTGCCCACATTTTATTAAATGGGGGGCTAATTATAAATAATAAAAGAGTGCATGGACCAAAGCTTGCTTAAGAAGACTTTTAGTCTTCTTTGACTATTTCTAGAAATTCAAGAAAAAAGAAGAATTCTCTAGAAAAGAAAAGAAGAAAGAAAATGGAGGAAAGGCACGTGCTCCTCACATGCTTGTAGCTCTATATATATATATATAAGTCATCTTTTAATTCAAGACAATTAGGGAGAAAGAAAGAACAACAAAAAAAAAAAAAAAGAAACAAGGGAGGTTCGGCCAAGTGGGTGCAAGAACACCCCCATGAAATCTTGCTCCAAAAATTATTTTCTTCATGTATTCCTACTAATTCAAGGGTCCTCTACAAGATGGAGTAGTTGTTGGAGTAAGAAAAGCATTGGTTGTGCAAGTTGGAAACTTTAGCCAAATGAAAAGTCAAGTAGGAAAAGGTATGTATTTAATCTTCTCTTCATATGTTTTGGATGATTTGCGCATGTTGGAGTGTAAAGAAATGAATGAAGTTCATGAAAGAATGATGTTGATGTTGGGCCGTGTATGTGTGACTTGGTGTAGAGAAAATAGATTAATTTTATGTTATGTGTTGGTTGTTGTTGTAATGTGTAGAAATGGATGAAAAATTCATGAAAATATGTTGGAAAATTGTTGTGGCCGAAAGTGATGAGGTTTGGCAAGTTATGGTGCCTTAATTCTATTTGATATTTTAGTTGTCGATGTGTGGATCCTATGTTGTTAATAAAAGCTTAATGATCCAGTGAAGTTGTAGTAGTGGAGACTTGTTTTAGAAGCTTATGAAAAATTGAATGTAATGTTCTTGCATGCATTAGATAATGTTGTCGGTGTGGAGTTCATGAATTTGAAAGAAAAGGAAATGTATTGTTATTGGTTTTATTGGAGTTGGAGGTGTTGGATGGATTAATATGTTGATTGAATCATTTTGAATTGAATTGAATTGAATTGAATAATTGTTGGTATTATTGATAGTTTGGCCGGGTTGAATTCCCGGATTGTTGTTGATTAAAATTGGCCGAGTTAGAATCTCGGGGATGGCGCATTTACAGGGTGAAATGCTGCCGAAATTTCTGTAGACAAATGTGAAGTTAAGATTCAACTTCTAAATGCCCTAATTAAAGTTTGGTAAATGTGACCAAATGTAGATTTTGGAGAAGTTGGAGCTTGAATTTGGAGGAGCGTAAGAAGGGAAAAAGGTATGTAAGGCTTACCTCTTTTCTTTGGCATGTCTTAGATGTAATAGGCTTGAATACGTGTCTCGGGGACCACTCTAATTCTAGAAATCCGAGCTTGAATTTGACTACTATTCATTCAGTAGAATTGAATTAAATACTTATGAATAGTTGAAAGAATTGTCTAAACACCTAGAACTCGCACAAACGGGATCCGACTACCTTAAAACTATCATAAGTGACATCTTGGAATGTAACATGTGTAAATTATGTACGCCGCCTCATTTGACCCGAGGTGGGCCCATCGTTTCCGGATTTTCCTTATTGTTCCATTTGACTTATTTTGAAGTAGAATCCAATGAAAACTTTTGATCCTTATTCCGTCCTCGAAATGACAAGTACCGTTTTAACTATGCTAACGAGGATATTCGTATGATGACGGTGAAAATGCTAGGTATGAGAAAATGGCTATGACGCATATGTTAAGAATACGTACTTACCATGAATATGGTTATGAATATATTTTACAATGACATGGATAATGTCAAGGAAGGAAATGTTTACATGATGAATATGACCATGATGATTCTATGATTAAAGATTCCAAGTATACGAAACGAAGCCCTATGATCTAAGATCTTTTTATGTTTTCTCATGATATTACTCTTTATTAATAGTCTCGCCTTATATTAAATCGTTCCTTCAAGGTGAGACAAGCGCCCATAGTTATTCCATAATATAATCGGAGGTTTCCGCCAAGGGCAAACCTACGTCACTCCGATGGATACATGATTTTCTTGGGCTCTCTGCATGCTTATATGACATATGTATATGAAAAATGTACATGAACATGGGGTGGGGGGAAGGGATACATGGGGAAATGGGAAGGGGTTTAAACATGTTTCATTGCCACCTGTCACCTTATCATCCCGGACGCGGGATTTATGGGTGGACAAAGTGGGGCGGAGATGATTTCGGCGCAATGTGGGCGAGCCGACGTTGTTCGGTGCTATGATACTACATGATACACTATGACTTGCTATGATACTACATGACACACTATGACTTGCTATGATACTACATGATAACTATGATATGCTATGATATAACATGACATGATATAAATTCTATTTTCTACGTCTATGAAAAGAAATATTCTTTTTTTTCTAAAAAGGGAAAACAAGCATGCATGGCATCCGCCCCCTATGGCACTCATATGCAAAGAAACTCTATTATCCTATGATATGTTCTATGTTTCCATGCGGTCCGCCCTATCGTTCATATGTACAGGTTATCCTCTTATCTCATCACATGTTCTATGATCCCATGGTATCGTTGTTCATACTTATGTTCCTGTTTGTATTATTTTTCATGCTTTACATACTCAGTACATTGCTCGTACTGACCCCTCTTCTTCGGGGCTGCGTTCCATGCCACGCAGGTACACCCAGACAAGTAAAAGCTATTGCAGAAGACGTTCCGGCGGGTTGGTAGGCTCCATTTGTTCCCGGAGTGCCGCCGAGTCAAATTATATGTCTTGTGCGTTTTGTTCGAAGTTAGAGACTTTGCGTACGGTAGTCGTGGGTATTGGGTTGTCATGTGTAAACGTTTTATCCGGCTCGATATGTTATTATGTTTCGTGTCACGAGTCTTAGGTGATGTCGATTTTACTTATGGAAAAAAAAATTCTATGTATTCATTTCTTACTAATACATAAGTTCATATGTGTGATAAGAGTTAGCGGGTTCGCTCGGCTCCAAATATGGGGTCGGGTGCCCATCACACCCTAGTAAAGTCGGGGTGTGACAAAGTGGTATCAGAGCAGGTCGGTCTAAGGGTTGTCTGCAAAGTCGTGTCCGGTAGAGTCCTGTTTATGGATGTGAAGCCGGCCACATTTATAAACAGGAGGCTGCGGGGCATTTAGGAATTGTTGACCTTTTTTTCTGTCCTATGATCGTGCGATAGAGCCAAGTCATAAGAAATAAGACTTTCCTATATAGGCCAGATATGCGACGGAAAATGGCAAGTCACAGAGGTGAGTCTAGATAATTGTTAAGAAACTGGAAGCATTGGATGGCCGGAAATTGTCATATAGCCGTATGTTCCGTGTGATATTGTCGATATTTGCTACACGTATCTTGAATAGTAGGAGGGATAAAGGAGATTCTACTAGAATGGATACGCTTAACGAAGGAGCGTGGAAAGGAAATACCGTAAATGGGCAATAAGTAAGATACGTTGTTTCGAAAGGTTAGGATTTGGCGTGGCGATGAAGGTGTGGTCGCTACCATCGGGAATCCGGAAGCCCCAGATAGAAAGTAGTCATGCACACGGGTGAAAGGTGACCATTGGGAATCAAAAAGGGCAAAACGGTAATTGCAAAAGAAAGGACGTGTTACGAAAATGTCTCGAGGTCTGTAAGGCCTCGACTAGCCTCTAATCATGTAATAAAGGCCATATGAGAAAGAGGACGCGATTATATCAGTATTGAGGCACTGAATTCCACCAAAGTTTCGAAGTTAAACGCGCTCAGGTGGTAGCAATTCCGGGATGGGTGACCCCCTGGGAAGTTTACAAGAAAATTCTACATATTCGGACCTAAGGGACAAATAAGAGGTTAGAGTAACCTAAGGGATACTAGAGTGTATGGAATGGTTGGAAACCATAAGAAGATGCGTGGGACGAAGCAGACTAGCTCGGTGAAGAAGACAGAAAGCGCACCACAGTCCTGGAATTAGGATAGGCTTGAACAGTGTTTGGAAGTATTTTGTGGGCTGGTTGATAGTAATTATATATATATGAGTATGTAAGATATCCATATATGATTGTATAGGTGGACATGTGAGTCCCAGCAACCGAAGCTACGATATAAAAAATAAAAAAAAAAGCATCAACCGAGTAAGGGTACCGAAGATCGAGTAACCGCAAGAATAAATGGTACAAGTGTTGCAAAATAAGTTGTTATTATTTCACCATAGGTTGAGATTGGAAATTCTAGTATAGCGATATTTGGAAAAGAAAGAGGGTGAGTAGATGGAAAATGAAGAGATCAAAGTGACGAAAGAAGGTGAAAGGTAAGAAACCTCAGTAAAGGAGGCTCCCGAGAGAAATTACCGGCAAAGCGCGAGATTGTTTGGGTAAGAACTCAAAGTAGACATGTGAAGAGGAGTAAAGTATGATAAAAGAGACAATTATGAAAGGAATGACACGAAAGAACAGTTAACAAGTTGATACGGCGAAGTAGGAAAACCTACAACATGGAGCAAGGGCTCATGAAAAGGTCAAGGAGTTCGATTATAAGAAAAACGAGGTAAAGGATAAAGAACGGGCATAAAGGAAAGAGCAGCTATAAAAGGAACCCTCCCGAAATGTTATGGCGCCCATAAGGTTAGTTGAACATTCGAGGACGAATGTTCTAAAGGGGGAGAGGATGTTATAACCCGCATTTCGTACGTTTGGATAATTCGGGATAATTGCGAGAAGTTAAAGGTAAGGTTATTTCCAAAAATCATTTTAATGTATGAGTTGTCATGAATATCATTTATGATTATTATTGGTATGGAAATATTGTGAGAGGCTAAGGGCAAAAAAAGAGAAATTTCACAAAGTGTTCAAGAAAAAATTCTTGAAATTCCAAGATGGTCGTGTGGCATAGTAGCATGTGCCCACATTTTATTAAATGGGGGCTAATTATAAATAATAAAAGAGTGCATGGACCAAAGCTTGCTTAAGAAGACTTTTAGTCTTCTTTGACTATTTCTAGAAATTCAAGAAAAAAGAAGAATTCTCTAGAAAAGAAAAGAAGAAAGAAAATGGAGGGAAAGGCATGCTCCTCACATGCTTGTAGCTCTATATATATATGATAAGTCATCTTTTAATTCAAGACAATTAGGGAGAAAGAAAGAACAACAAAAAAAAAAAGAGAAACAAGAGGGAGGTTCGGCCAAGTGGGTGCAAGAACACCCCCATGAAATCTTGCTCCAAAAATTATTTTCTTCATGTATTCCTACTAATTCAAGGGTCCTCTACAAGATGGAGTAGTTGTTGGAGTAAGAAAAGCATTGGTTGTGCAAGTTGGAAACTTTAGCCAAATGAAAAGTCAAGTAGGAAAAGGTATGTATTTAATCTTCTCTTCATATGTTTTGGATGATTTGCGCATGTTGGAGTGTAAAGAAATGAATGAAGTTCATGAAAGAATGATGTTGATGTTGGGCCGTGTATGTGTGACTTGGTGTAGAGAAAATAGATTAATTTTATGTTATGTGTTGGTTGTTGTTGTAATGTGTAGAAATGGATGAAAAATTCATGAAAATATGTTGGAAAATTGTTGTGGCCGAAAGTGATGAGGTTTGGCAAGTTATGGTGCCTTAATTCTATTTGATATTTTAGTTGTCGATGTGTGGATCCTATGTTGTTAATAAAAGCTTAATGATCCTAGTGAAGTTGTAGTAGTGGAGACTTGTTTTAGAAGCTTATGAAAAATTAAATGTAATGTTCTTGCATGCATGGGAGATAATGTTGTCAGTGTGGAGTTCATGAATTTGAAAGAAAAGGAAATGTATTGTTATTGGTTTTATTGGAGTTGGAAGGTGTTGGATGGATTAATATGTTGATTGAATCGTTTTGAATTGAATTGAATTGAATTGAATAATTGTTGGTATTATTGATAGTTTGGCCGGGTTGAATTCCCGGATTGTTGTTGATTAAAATTGGCCGAGTTAGAATCTCGGGGATGGCGCATTTACAGGGTGACTACTATTCATTCAGTAGAATTGAATTAAATACTTATGAATAGTTGAAAGAATTGTCTAAACACCTAGAACTCGCACAAACGGGATCCGACTACCTTAAAACTATCATAAGTGACGTCTTGGAATGTAACATATGTAAATTATGTACGCCGCCTCATTTGACCTGAGGTGGGCCCATCGTTTCCGGATTTTCCTTATTGTTCCATTTGACTTATTTTGAAGTAGAATCCAATGAAAACTTTTGATCCTTATTCCGTCCTCAAATGACAAGTACCGTAACTATGCTAACGAGGATATTCGTATGATGACGGTGAAGATGCTAGGTATGAGAAAATGGCTATGACGCATATGTTAAGAATACGTACTTACCATGAATATGGCTATGAATATATTTTACAATGACATGGATAATGTCAAGGAAGGAAATGTTTACATGATGAATATGACCATGATGATTCTATGATTAAAGATTCCAAGTATACGAAACGAAGCCCTATGATCCTGCTTTATGTTTTCTCATGATATTACTCTTTATTAATAGTCTCGCCTTATATTAAATCGTTCCTTCAAGGTGAGACAAGCGCCCATAGTTATTCCATAATATAATCGGAGGTTTCCGACCTTACGTCACTCCGATGGATACATGATTTTCTTGGGCTCTCCCCGCATGCTTATATGACATATGTATATGAAAAATGTACATAAACATGGGGTGGGGGAAGGGATACATGGGGGAAATGGGAAGGGAAACATGTTTCATTGCCACCTGGTCGGCCGTTTATCATCCCGGACGCGGGATTTATGGGCGAGCCGGAGTATTTCGGCGCAATGTGGGCGAGCCGACGCTGTTCGGTGCTATGATACTACATGATACACTATGACTTGCTATGATACTACATGACACACTATGACTTGCTATGATACTACATGATACACTATGATATGCTATGATATAACATGACATGATATAAATTCTATTTTCTACGTCTATGAAAAGAAATGTTCTTTTTTTTCTAAAAAGGGAAAACAAGCATGCATGGCATCCGCCCCCAAGGGCACTCATATGCACAGGTTACTCTATTATCCTATGATATGTTCTATGTTTCCATGCGGTTACTGTTCATATGTACAGGTTATCCTCTTATCTCATCACATGTTCTATGATCCCATGGTATCGTTGTTCATACTTATGTTCCTGTTTGTATTATTTTTCATGCTTTACATACTCAGTACATTGCTCGTACTGACCCCTCTTCTTCGGGGGCTGCGTTCCATGCCACGCAGGTACACCCAGACAAGTAAAAGCTATTGCAGAAGACGTTCCAGCGAAGTTGGTAGGCTCCATTTGTACCTGGAGTGCTGCCGAGTCAAATTATATGTGCTGTGCAGTTTGTTCGAAGTTAGAGACTTTGCAGACAAAGTCGTGGGTATTGGGTTGTCATGTGTAAACGGCTCCAAAGAGCCGATATGTTATTATGTTTCGTGTCACGAGTCTTAGGTGATGTCCGATTTTACTTATGGAAAAAAAAAATTCTATGTATTCATTTCTTACTAATACATAAGTTCATATGTGTGATAAGAGTTAGCGGGTTCGCTCGGCTCCGAATATGGGGTCGGGTGCCCATCACACCCTAGTAAAGTCGGGGTGTGACATGAAGCATCACAATAAATAACGTACCCATCTGGTCCTTCAGGAAGTGTCAGAACTGGGGCTGTAGTCAATTTTTCCTTCAAGAATCGGAAGCTTCGTTCACGGTGCATCCGTTCACTAGAATTTGGCTCCCTTATGAGTTAGCCTTGTTAAAGGCGCCGATATTCAAGCAAATTTCTCCACAAATCTTCCGTAATAACCGCCAATCCCGAGGAAGCTACGTACCGTCTGTCGGCGTTGTAGGCAAAATAATTCTTCACGAAATTTTGATCTTCTCGGGGTATCCACCGGATGCCGCTACCCAATAACATGTCCCAAGAATGCCACTAATGTCGGCTAGAATTCACATTTAGAAAATTTTGCATATAATTTCGATGCTCGGTACCCCAAGTACCGTCCTCGGATGATCCGCGTGCTCTTCTTGACCGAATAAACCAAAATATCATCAATAAATACGATCACGAACATATCCAAGAACGGTCCGAATACCCGATTCATAAGATCCATGAATACCGAGCATTCGTCGCCCAAAAGACATAACTCGAATTCATAATGCCCATACCGGTCCCGAATGCTGTCTTGGGAATATCTGCTCCCGTACTCGCACACAGGTGGTAACCCAATCGCGAGTCTATCTTTGAAAAGCATTTGGCTCCCCGCAATCGGTCAAACAAATCATCAATCTTTTGAGGGGGTATTTATTCTTTATAGTTACCTTATTCGTTCTTAGATAATCAATACACATCCTTGCAACCGAACCGTCTTCTTCCTCACAAATAATAACCGGTGCTCCCCCGGGGTGACGTACTAGGCGAATGAAGCCCTTCTCCAATAAATCTCTCAAATTGTTCTTTCAATTCTTTTAATTCGCCGGTGCCGTTCGTACGGAGGGATAAATATAGCCGAGTGTCCGGCAGAGATCTATCGTGAATTCTATTTCCCGTTCGGAGGAAGACCCGGAAGCTCGTCCGGGAATACATCCGGGAATTCATTAACCACCGGAACCGATCGAATAGTCGGCGCCCAAATTTTTAGATCATGTACGCGAACCGATGATAAATATAGCCTTTTCGATCATTTTTTGCCTTGAGGTATGAAATAAACTTACCCCTCGGCGACGCTCGTATTACGCCCACTCTATAACCGGTTCACCTCGGAAATTGGAAGCGACTACTTTCTTTTGACAATCAACATTAGCATAACACGAAGCCGGCCGACCCATTCCCATAATAACATCAAATTCGATCATATCTAGCTCTATCAAATGCGCCTTAGTGCACCGGTCACGGATGATTATCGAACAATCTTTATATACATTCGGCTTATAATAGAATCCCCTACCGAGTGGCTACCTCAAATGGTTCTATGGTTCGATTCTATCCCAATTTTATTAGCAACAAGAGGGGAAATATATGATAAAGTAGAACCGGATTTATCGGTGCATATACGGCCCGAGAGAAAACCAATAATATTTTTGTAACCACGCAGGCGACGCCTCCCGGTCCCGACGGGCCGGCCAAAGCATATATGCGGTTCGAAGGACCGCTAGAATCGGCGCTCCGCCACGGCCTCTACCGCGGCCGCCGGTGCGGCAAACCTCGCCCGCCGAGCGCATACGGCTACCGATGATGAAGATGAACCGAGCACACGACCCCGTAGCCACGCCGCACCCCCGCACTACCCCCCCACGCGGGCAATCTCTCATAAGGTGGCCCTAACGGCCACAAATAAAGCAAGCACCAGCCCGATAGCACTCCCGGGTGGTGTCTCCCACCGTGGGAACACGGAGGTCCGGTGGCCTTAACCGACCGGTACCTGCCCCCGTCCGGCGCGAGCACGAAGCCCCGGAGCTCGACCGCCTCCCCCCGAATATCCCAAGATCGTCGGGTCTCACCGCCCGTAACTCCGGGGGCGTACTCGTCGGGCGGGAGGAATTGTCACACCCCAATTTCGGATTGGGGGCGTGATGGGCACCCGACCCTCATTTAGGCCGAGCGAACCCGCGGACTCACATAATAGTCATACTCACGCCGACTCTCAAATCATGACACAATTATACATAACAAAAATTTATCGAAGAATAATATGCTTTTTGCTTTTCTCAAATCAAATAAAATCTTGCGGATATGAAACTTATAACACAACGCATAATAATATACCGCTTACATAGCCATTTACATAACCGACATCTAATACCCACAACACCGTTCGCAAAGTCTCTAACCCAGTAACATGAAACCATAACATGATAATCCGACTCGGCAAAGACTCCGGAGAAATGGAGCTAGCTAATCCCGCCGAAACGTCTTCTACTAAAATCTTCACCACCCGTGTACTACTTGCGACATGAAACGCACCCCCGAAGAAAGGGGTCGCACGAAATATGTACTTAATATGTAAAGCGGTAAACACAAAAATCGGATCATACGGAAATAAGGAGGACGAAAAGTAGTACAAGAATCAACTCATAAAACTTACCTTGAACGTAAATCATGCTTTTCAAAATCATTAATGGACCGAGTATCATATATAAAGAAATCATCATGAACATATGCATACATAACATGCCCCGGCCCTCTAGTGAGGGACGCGGTAAGTAAAATCATCATGTATATATATGTAACGTGCCCCGCCCTCTAGTGAGGGACGCGGTGAAAGGAATCATCATATGCCATCCCGGCCACCTCCCCGTCATCACATCATCATCATAAGTATATATATATGTATATAACATGCCCCGCCCTCTAGTGAGGGACGCGGTGAACAATGCAAAGGAATTGCACGAATACATGCCCCGGCCCGGACGCGAGAAAGATGTAATAGCAACTCGCACGAGCAAGAGTAGTGAGAAACCACATGCAACATAAAATATACAATGTTTGCCAAGACTCGAAAGAACAATCCGACGATAGATCATTTAAAGGAAGTCGACAATAGCCATAGGTCATACCTTTCGAGTTGCGACGAGTTATGTCAAAGACAAAACCTTTGGGATCGTTTGTACATGGCAAAATATATCATAGAACTCAATGGAATAATCAAAATGATCACTTTTTAACAATCGGAAGTTAGTCAAAAGTCGTACTTGCATAACGCTCAAAATAAGTCAATTAAGTCAACATGGAAAAATCTCGGAAATTGGGGGCCCACCTCGGGTCAAGTCGAGGTGGCGTACGTAAAATCATGAACATTAAGGCTTTATGGATCCACCTATGAAAATCTCAAGGTAATTCGGTTCCATTTGTGAGAGTTATAAATGTTTAAGCTATTTTTCCAACAAAACATAAAGTATCTAATTCAATTCTTTTGAATGAAAAAGGGCCAAATCTAAGCTCGGATTCCTAGGAGTAGAGTCGCCCCAAGGCTCGTATCAAAACCTATTATGCCTAGGACATGCCAAGAGAACAAAAGGTGAAGCTTTACATACCTTATTCGCCTTTCTCGCACGTCCAAACTCAAGTCCCGTTTTCTCCAAAATCTACAAAGGGTCATAGTTACCAAACATTACTATAAGCTTTTAGGAGTTGAATCTTGAAGTAACACTTGTCTTACAGAAATTTTGGCAGCATTTCCCCTGTAAATGCGCCATCCCCGAGAGTCCAACTCGGCCAAAATTACAACAACAAATCCGAGAATTTAACTCGGCCAAACTATCAACAACAATGCCAACCATCATATCTCCAACTTCAACAATTTATTCAAAATACATTCCAACATTAGTAGCTCCTTTTACATAATCAAACAACATTTCATTTATATCCAATTCACAATTGTTCACACATTCAAATACTAATCCGAAACCATTCAACAATATTCTAGAACACTTCGACAACCCGCACAATATTTCAAACGGTTCAACCAACACATACACTACCCAAATTCTTTCAAATCCAACAAGAATAATTACAACACATTTTCTTTCCTCCAAATTCATAAACTACACCAACATTCTACATATTAGCAATATTATTCCTACAATTATAAGAAACCATACTAATGTCATATTAACTTCTTCCATAATCCGCAAACGATTACAACTTTATTTCAAGCCATTAAATCTTCATTTAACAACATGAAATCCACAACACAACAACAATCAAAATACTAAATAAAATTAGCTCATCATACCCCACCAAAACAGCCCCCTATACGGCTACCACATCAACACCGACAAACGAATTTATATCGCTATTTCTTCCGTCCTAATCCGTTAAATCTTTAAATAAACTTGTTAACAATGAAAAGGAACCTTCATATTACCTTAAGTAGGCAGCCACCATGTTATCACTCTCCTCCTTGGTTGATTTTTAGCTCAAATTGAAGACAACGCAAATAGACAACACTTTTCCCTTCATAGGCTTCGGATTAGGGCGCTCGGATTTTGGTCAAAATTGGTTTTTCTTCTCCAAGGCCTTTTTTCTCTATCTCTCCAGAATTTTCTGGTTGTTCCAGGTCTTAAAATGAGGAGGGAAGGGATGAAATATCACTTAAATAACATGGGTCATGGGCCTAACCCGGTTGGGCCCGAGTTGGGCCTAGCCCACTGACCTTTCGACCTTAAAACGTTCATATATCCTTGTACCGACGTCACCTGGGAACCCACGACCTATGGTTGGAAAGCTAATTCAATTATCTACAACTTCTATTTCTCGATATATTTCCAAATTCCAAACTTATAATACCATTTTTGCCCCTCAAAGTCAGGTCACCCGAAAACGTTTTCTTAAAAATATTCGTTTGGAGGGCTTCCACTTTGATTTGGCCCAAGGGTCCTTCATGAGTTGTGTTTAACTTTACATATGTGATTCATATAACTTGTCACATGTTCCAAAAAAAAAAAAATCTTAACGTGTGGGCCCCACCTCGGCTTACAAATAATCCGACGTTCAAAAATACGGATATAACATCCTCCCCCTTTAAAACATTCGTCCTCGAATGTTCAACTAATCGTATAGAGTCTTAAGGATCTCGAGGGGGGGGGGGGGGTTCATTCACTACCATGAGCCGCAATTTCATTTACCAATCATACTTCTCTTCCATTTCCTCCTCAGGTTCGCAAGTCATTTCCTTTCTGTTATTATTCCGCCGCGGTGCCTTAACGGAAGCTGCATCTTTAGCACGCAACCTTCTTGCCTTACAACTAGTGTAATCAGGTTCAATACGTCTTAAGTTAAGCTTTTCCTTCTTTCGAATTTGATTACGCCTTTCGTGAAACACATAAATTCGCCCGCTTTCGATAGCCGACTAATTCCGATCACTTGCTTAAATCGTCTTACAATTTTTTCTTTACTCATCTTGTTTCATTTTCAACACCTTGCCTCGTGTCATTACCTTATCTTTGATTCGAACTCGCTATTGTTCCTTGCACGACCTCGCGTATTTAATCTTAATCACGCTCGTTCCTTTTTCCTGATTCATACTATTCCAGATCTTACTCCCGTGCTCGCATTTGCTAGGAGTCTACTTTATCATACTTCTTTTCCCCGCTTTTCTTACTTTCTACCATAGGAAATTTTTTTTTTTCCTGCTAACAACCCCTCTATTGTCTACATCTTAACCTCTAATCCGTATAGCCGTACCACCTTCACAGTGCCTCCGTAAGCTACTCGTTACTTTCCTTTATCGTACTCCCTCTTAAGTCTCCATTTTCTAATATCATGTTATTCCGGATACTTACAATTAATCCTCGCCGCCACCTCGATTATTACCCTGACTCCTATCCCTTTACTGCTGACTTTTCGATCCCCTTAGCTTGTCTCCGCAAAGAGCTCTACCTGCGGCCCACGCATCCGTATCCAGGACATCGTAGCGTCGATTGTCTTCGCCTTACACTTGTATCTCTCGCCCTCGCTTCCCCCCTTTAGGGGTGTGGTTATACTATCGCCCAATTCTACCTTGCCCTAAATCCGTATTTCCAATCTCAATTGAGCGGTACTGTTATTCCGGCATTTTGATCTTCTTGCCGTTCATTTACTCGCTTTCTTTCCTTTCCAAATATCGTTGTATTAGCACTTTCTAAGCTCAACTTATAGTGAAAACAAGCATCAACTTGCCTTATAACATTCGTGCCATTTATAATTTTCTCTCACTTGAACTTTGTTACCCCGTCGATTAATGCCTTCTACACACCGCCACTCGATTACCGGGATACATATATCCGCTAATCTAACCATGTGCAGATATCCCGTGCGTACCTATGTACACATATAGTCTCTACTATCTTGCTTACAAGATATCTCCACACGCTATTCCAATTCACCCTAATTCTAAAGCCGCGATGTATCTTTTTCCTCTTTATCGGTCTAATTTGCCCCGTTCGCGCGACCTTCTTGGGTTTCCGTCCACCTCGACTCTTAATTTACCCTTAAGTCACTCTAACTCCTTTTCACTTCTTGCGTCCGAATTTGTAGAATTTTCGAAAACTTCCCAGGGGGTCACCCATCCCGTGATTTCTCTCGCTTCAAAGACGCTTAACTTTGAAACTTCGGTGAAATACGATGCCTCAATGCCGCATAATCGCATCCACCTCACCGCATGACCTCCGTCACGTGATCCGGAGTAAGTCGAAGTCTTAACGGAGTTCGAAACGCTCTTATAGCATAATTACTATTTTACCCCTCTTTTGGTCCTCGGTACTCGCTTTCCACCTGGGAATATGATTACTTTTCGTCCCGAACTTCCGTGTCTCAATGACGAGGAATACACTTCGATCACCGTTACTTATAATCACTCGGTCATCGCCTTCCCGATTCTGTTCCCATTCTTACCTCGTTCTTTATCATTTCTCTATCCGAGTCTTTTACCGTTCCGTCACTCTAGTACTCGTATCCTTGACTACACATATCATGGCCTATTACTGCACTGTTGTCTCACTCCCTTCTCATTTCCTTCTTCCGATTACCCTTTCTTTTCTTACGCTCACTATCATTTCCACTGTTATATAACCCTTATCCCAAGCTTTCCTTACAGAACTTGATAAGTCTCGCTTATTCGCTCTATAGCTCACTTTTTCGTTTCACCCTTACTTTTATATTCTAACTACGTAGACCACATCATAGCTTTAGCCGCTTTCTCATTAGGCTTTACTTATTTCCATAGCAGTCCTCGCTATACTCATATTACATCCTGTTCGTAATCAATCCGATAATATAACACTTCTTAATCCTTTACCCTTTTTTTTTTTGATCCACTTTATCCTTATCGTTCCGCGCAGTCGCCTTATCCATTCATTCGTACCCGTCACGCTTCTTTTCTCGGTCGGCCATACTCATAACTTAGTCGAATCTTATCATTGTTATCGGCATGACTTTCCAAGACATATTACGTACTTATATCTTATTCTTCCTTTATTTCCAGAAAAATTTCGGCAGAGTTTCCTCTCAGAATCGTTGTTATCTCAAAACTCGTACACAGGAAATACCAACAACGCCTCACAAACAACATATATATACGCATATCATGTAATATCACGGCCTCACAGTGGCTCCCAACATCATCGACAAGACAAAAATAATAAACATACCTTGTATGCCCAACTCAATCGGCAAGACTCGTCACACTTTCTTGTTTACTTTCCTTTTTGATCTTTCGTTCGTATTCCAAATCGTACTTCTATTTCTTACCCGACATGCATCCTTTCCTTCGTACCGTTGCTTACCTTTACGCTTTATAGCTTCCAATATCGCCATTGCTTTCCTCCATCGACATCATTCTTCGGCTAAAATCAAAGATTAGTGTCGGGAATCTCATTTCCTATACATGGCTCTACGGCACGATCTATGATGTCAAAGAAGAGTAACCATCCTAGATGCCCCGTAGCCTCCTGTTTATAAATGTGGCGCGCTTCACACCATAAACAGGACTCTACCGGACACGACTTTGCAGACAACCCCCAAGACGAACCGCTCTGATACCAATTTGTCACACCCTAATTTTCGTTAGGGCGTGATGGGCACCCGACCCTTATTTAGGGCCGAGCGAACCCGCGGACTCACATAATAGTCATACTCACGCTGACTCTCAAATCATGACACAATTATACATAACAAAAATTTATCGAAGAATAATATGCTTTTTGCTTTTCTCAAATCAAATAAAATCTTGCAAAGATATGAAACTTATAACACAACGCATAATAATATACCGGCTTACATAGCCATTTACATAACCGACATCTAATACCCACAACACCGTCTCGCAAAGTCTCTAACCCGTAACATGAAACCATAACATGATAATCCGACTCGGCAAAGACTCCGAAGAAATGGAGCTAGCTAATCCCGCCGAAACGTCTTCTACTAAAATCTTCAGCTCACCAGGTGTACCCTTGCGCGCATGAAACGCAAAATTTCGAAGAAAGGGGGTCGTACGAAATATGTACCGAATATGTAAAGCGGTAAACACAAAAACCGGATCATACGGAAATAAGGAGGACAGAAAAGTAGTACAAAGAACCTAACTCATAAAACTTACCTTGAACGTAAATCATGCTTTTCAAAATCATTAATGGACCGAGTATCATATTTAAAGAAATCATCATGAACATATGCATACATAACATGCCCCGCCCCTCTAGTGAGGGACGCGGTAAGTAAAATCATCATGTATATATATGTAACGTGCCCCGCCCTCTAGTGAGGGACGCGGTGAAAGGAATCATCATATGCCATCCCGGCCACCTCCCCGTCATCACATCATCATCATAAGTATATATATATGTATATAACATGCCCCGGCCCTCTAGAGAGGGACGCGGTGAACAATGCAAAGGAATTGCACGAATACATGCCCCGGCCCGGACGCAAAAAGATGTAATAGCAGCCGCACGAGCAGAGTAGTGAGAAACCACATGCAACATAAAATATACAATGTTTGCCAAGACTCGAAAGAACAATCCGTACGATAGATCATTTAAAGGAAGTCGACAATAGCCATAGGTCATACCTTTCGGAGTTGCGACGAGTTATGTCAAAGACAAAACCTTTGGGATCGTTTGTACATGGCAAAATATATCATAGAACTCAATGGAATAATCAAAATGATCACTTTTTAACAATCGGAAGTTAGTCAAAAGTCGTACTTGCATAACGCTCAAAATAAGTCAATTAAGTCAACATGGAAAAATCTCGGAAATTGGGGGCCCACCGGGTCAAGTCGAGGTGGCATACGTAAAATCATGAACATTAGGCTTTATGGAGCCACCTATGAAAATCTCAAGGTAATTCGGTTCCATTTGTGAGAGTTATAAATGTTTAAGCTATTTTTCCAACAAAACATAAAGTATCTAATTCAATTCTTTTGAATGAAAAAGGGCCAAATCTAAGCTCGGATTCCTAGGAGTAGAGTCGCCCCCAAGGCTCGTATCAAAACCTATTATGCCTAGGACATGCCAAGAGAACAAAAGGTGAAGCTTTACATACCTTATTCGCCTTTCTCGCTCGTCCAAACTCAAGTCCCGTTTTCTCCAAAATCTACAAAGGGTCATAGTTACCAAACATTACTATAAGCTTTTAGGAGTTGAATCTTGAAGTAACACTTGTCTTACAGAAATTTTGGCAGCATTTCCCCGTAAATGCGCCATCCCCGAGAGTCCAACTCGGCCAAAAATTACAACAACAAATCCGAGAATTTAACTCGGCCAAACTATCAACAACAATGCCAACCATCATATCTCCAACTTCAACAATTTATTCAAAATACATTCCAACATTAGTAGCTCCTTTTACATAATCAAACAACATTTCATTTATATCCAATTCACAATTGTTCACACATTCAAATACTAATCCGAAACCATTCAACAATATTCTAGAACACTTCGACAACCCGCACAATATTTCAAACGGTTCAACCAACACATACACTACCCAAATTCTTTCAAATCCAACAAGAATAATTACAACACATTTTCTTTCCTCCAAATTCATAAACTACACCAACATTCTACATATTAGCAACATTATTCCTACAATTATAAGAAACCATACTAATGTCATATTAACTTCTTCCATAATCCGCAAACGATTACAACTTTATTTCAAGCCATTAAATCTTCATTTAACAACATGAAATCCACAACACAACAACAATCAAAATACTAAATGAAATTAGCTCATCATACCCCACCAAAACAGCCCCCTATACGGCTACCACATCAACACCGACAAACGAATTTATATCGCTATTTCTTCCGTCCTAATCCGTTAAATCTTTAAATAAACTTGTTAACAATGAAAAGGAACCTTCATATTACCTTAAGTAGGCAGCCACCATGTTATCACTCTCCTCCTTGGTTGATTTTTAGCTCAAATTGAAGACAACGCAACAGACAACACTTTTCCCTTCATAGGCTTCGGATTCGGCGCTCGGATTTTGGTCAAAATTGGTTTTTCTTCTCCAAGGCCTTTTTTCTCTATCTCTCCAGAATTTTCTGGTTGTTCCAGGTCTTAAAATGAGGAGGGAAGGGATGAAATATCACTTAAATAACATGGGTCATGGGCCTAACCCGGTTGGGCCCGAGTTGGGCCTAGCCCACTGACCTTTCGACCTTAAAACGTTCATATATCCTTGTACCGACGTCACCTGGGAGCCCACGACCTATGGTTGGAAAGCTAATTCAATTATATACAACTTCTATTTCTCGGTATTTTTCCAAATTCCAAACTTATAATACCGTTTTTTCCCCTCAAAGTCAGGTCACCCGAAAACGTTTTCTTAAAAATATTCGTTTGGAGGGCTTCCACTTTGATTTGGCCCAAGGGTCCTTCATGAGTTGTGTTTAACTTTACATATGTGATTCATATAACTTGTCAATGTTCCAAAAAAAAAAATTGTCACATGTTCCAAAAAAAAAAATCTTAACGTGTGGGCCCCGCATAACTCCGGGCGGCCGGCCGTCCATACTGGCCGGGGAAGCCATCGCACACTGCAATGTCCAATCCGTATATCCATCTGGCGTCTGCCCTCGAGAAGCCAATACCCGGCTGACCTAGCCCTGCTTGGTCGGCAATCAAATAATCATACGCCCCATCCGTACTGGTGAAACCGGCCCATTACCCTAATCATCCGGGTATGAAAGCGTATGGCCAAAGAATCAAACTCCAGGTGTCACGAAATGTATAACCGTGAACCCTAAGTCTCGGGGGTAGAAAATGGCCAAGGAAGGTGTCACGACCCAACCCGTACACACGTGCCCTAGTTGGGCACTCGTACGTACCTTAACCTAAATTAACAAAATATTACAAATAAGCAGAAATAAGAATTTAACAAGGACAAGTGGGCATGCCGCACGAAGGCCGATAAGGCCGTCACAAAACATAGATAAACTCTAAACGTACGCAAATCTCACGAAACATATACGAACCCACACCACATGTCTACGTACCTCTACGTAACAAAACATAATCATATGACGGGACAGGGCCCCGCCGTACCCCAGAATGAATATGTACAAATGTAGCAGAAAAATTTTATACCAAAATACGGGCTCCGGACAAAGGAGCGCTTCAACAGCTGAGCAGATAACCTAAGCAACGGATCCTCAAATCGCCGTCGTACCTCGCGCGCACGAAACGCACCCCGAAGAAAGGGGTCGGTACGGGAAAATGTCTTGAATATGTAAAGCGAGATCGTAATAAATAAGACTAAAATCGAATGTAATGTACGGAAAACAAACGAGATGCATAGGGAATCAAAAATGCGTATCGTAAATCATAAGTAATGCATCGCAGAAAACATATGCAAAGCCGCCCCGCTATGGGACTCGGTGAACGTACGAGGCGCCCCTTCTCCGGCGCCATAACACAAGATACTTCGTAGTAGGGAAATCTCCGAAACAAATCATAACATACCAAGTGGCCACATCACATCACATAATCGTATATCAAAATATATGTACATGGCACATCATACTTCGGACCCATGTACATGTCATACCCCGCCCCTCACACCGAGGCACGGCGAACAATGCAGAGGAAACGCTTGATGACATATCCTGGCCCGGGCTCAGTGTGGGAAACATTGAGGCATCCACGAGTGGAGTAGTGAGAAACTAATGCAATAAAAATGACATACATATTTCCAGAGACTCGATGAGGCATATCAAATAACAAATCGAATCAATGAAAACGGACGGAGTCATAGTACGTACCTTTCGGACATCACGGAAGGTTATGTCGGAACAGAACATTCGGAGTCAAGGTACATATCAAAATTCTTCATAGAACTTAATGGAATATTTAAAATGATTTTTGTTTAGTAGCTAAAACATTCCTTAAAAGCCGCTCGAAGACAAATCGTAAATACAAAAGAGTAAAATCGAAATAGGGGCCCACCTCGGTCAATTGAGGTGGCGGACGTAAATTACATATGCTCGACTTCATAATATCATTTACGAGGATTTTAAGGTAATCGGATTTTATTTACAAAAATTGGGGAGGTTTAGATCACTTTCTAGTCATTCCCAACCAAGCTAATTCAATTCTATTGAAAGAAAAGGGAAAATTTTCGAATGCGGATTCCGAAGAGTGGAGTTGTCCCCGAGGTCCGAATTCAAGCCTAGTACATCTAGGGCGTGCCAAGGAAAGAATAGGGGTAGCTTTACATACCTTTCCTGCTCCTCACGATTGCCAAAAATCAAATCCCGTTTCGTCGAAAATCTGCAAATGGTCATCTTTACCAGTTACTATTCATGCAAGCTGACATTTCAATCTTTGGTTTCTATCTGGCTACCGAAATTTCGGCAGCACTTCCCCTATAAATACGACACCCCGAGATTCAACTCGGCTCAACACAATCAACAACAACCCAACAAAGAACATCAACAACACAACAAAACACAATATGATACAACTAATCAACTTTCCAACATAATGCAATAACTTCCATTCCGACTCCACCTGTCCAAATCAATACCATTATCTTCACATTCATTACTAATCAAAATCGTTACAATGCCATTCGGAAACATTTCATACCATTTTTACAATATATAGACAAATTATACAAAATACACAACTTTCCACCAAAGTCATAATTCATTCCAAATCTCCTAATCTTTAACATACACATACATAACACATTTCCATCTTCTAAGTTCATCAACAAATATCATAATTTGCTCCTTAATAACTTAGTTCCATAGTGGCATAAAATCATAATAAAATGGTATAAATTCCCACATTCTATTCCCATGCAAACTTTCATCATTTTTCCTATATTTACAATGCACGGATCACAACAACACAACTAACATATTAAACAAACTTAATTCATTTTCATTCCAACTTCAATATACCACACGGCCACACCCTACATTTCCATATTCCATCAAATTCATCCATCTTCCATTTCCAATATAAATTCCATCATAACCACAACTAGAATACAACATAATATTCAATTCATCTCAACCATTCAACATAGCTTCATACACGGCCATGCATACATATCTAAATACCATACAAACTTCCATATTTCCATGCATTCAACTCATTTACATATACTACTATACAAACAAACCTTCATAACATACTTAGAAAGAATGAATTCTTACCTTCCTTCTCAAGTTTCTTCATCCCACTAACTTGTCCAAACGACGAAACCAATGGGTTATCTTCCGAAATAATTACACCACGTTGTAGAGGGACCTTGAATTGGTGTAAATACCACAAGAGAAAAATTTTAAAGGCAAGATTTTAATGGGGCAAAGTGGAGGGGGGCTGGCCGAATGCCCCTCCTCTTGTTCTTGAGATTTTTCTTGATTTCTCCTTCTTTCTTATGTCTTGAATTTTCTAGAAAATTAACAAGTCATGGTCCCTTATATACTTAGCTTGTCACATGACCATGCACATGACTTGAACTTGATTTTTTTTTTTGTCCATTTTTTGTTGTCTTGGCCGGCCACCCTTCATGGGTTGGGCTTGGCTTATCTTATTATTTTTTTTCATTTTCCAAGTCCAAAACCTTAGCCCACATTTTGGTAATTCATGAAACCATTTTTCAAAATTCCAATTTTGCCCTTAGTCTTTTCCAATATTTCCACGTCACTAGTCTCCAAAACATCACATGCACACTAAGTAGAATCCCATTGGAACCTCAATTCCTACCATTCCGACTTATTCCCGATTTTTCCGAATACGCTCAAAATGCGAGGTATAACAGAAGGCCTCCATGAACTCATCCCATACAGCTGGCGGAGCATCCTCACCTATGGACAGCTCCCATGACTCATACCAATTGGCTGCTATGTCGTGCAACCGATAAGACGCCAACTCTACCGACTCGGTCTCGGAAGCCCTGACAAGCCGCAGCGTACGCCGCATCTGTCTGATAAACTCCTGAGGGTCCTCCTCGGGCTTTGACCCGAAAAACTCTGGCGGATTACAGGTCAAGAAATAGCGAGCCCTCTGACTATCACGTCCGCCCGCCATAATCATCTCCCCGATCCCTCGTCTCCGGACCTGCCCTCGCTACCGCTCCGGTCAATAGCCGAACGGCGTCCCTCATAGCCCCGTCCTCCGCCCCCGGCCGAGGAGCGGAGGCTCGGCACTCGAACCTCGGGGACGGGCGGTGGGAGCCGCCTCTCGTCCCGCCCGCCGGCCGCTCTGTGCCCCTCTGATGGTGATGGAGTAGCCGAACTGGTCGACCGGGGCACAATCTCCTGCTCGAGCTGAACACGGCCCTAGTAACTCTCCGTCGGGCCTCGACCGGTCTCTCTACGCGCAGACTTGCCCTTCTCGGGCAGCCGTCGCCTTTCCGGAGGCATCGGCGAAAACATAACGATTCGTTAGAAAGAAGTCATCCTAATAATACCGCTCTATCGCACGATCTAGGATCGAAAGAAAGACAACATCCTAAATGTCCGTAGCCTCCTGTTTATAGATGTGGTGCACAACACACCGATAAACGAGGACTCTACTGACACGGTCTGTAGACATTCCGAGGACGAACCGCTCTGATACCACTTTTGTCACGACCCAACCCCGTAGGCCAAGACTAGTGTCCGAATTGGACAGTCATACGCACCTGGCACTCAGAATTAACATACACAACTCGCATAAATATAAATAGTCACATATGATCTCAGATTAGCGCATAGTAGCCAACAGATGTCACAAAAGCCGGCGAGGCTGTCGTAATGTACATATCATGTCAGAATAAACATATGCAGCCGACAAGGCCACCACGGCGGGTAAGATTGCCCAAACATATACCACCCGCATACATAACTGTACAAACACAACCATAACCCACATACATGTCTACAGACCTCTAACAGAGTAACAGAATCATATGACGGGACAGGGCCCCATCGTACCCCTGAATGAATATATACATATGCAACGAGAAAGTATATATACCAAAATACGAAGCTCGGGCGAAGGAGCACTCCCGGACAAGCGAGAATAGGTGTCCTAGGTGGGTGGATCCCCAGCCGAGCGTCCGTACCGCAGGGCATGAAACGCGGCCCCCCGAAGAAAAGGGGTCGATTTTAATATGTGCGAGTATGTAAAGCAAGGAAAAATAGTAACAGAATCGTAACCAATGGAATATACAGAAAATAAATACAATATGCAAAATGTCAAAACATTTAGTTTTAAAACATAATCATGCATGGGCTCTTAGAACGATGGTCGCCCGCCTGTCAACGACGCCATACCACAGCATCACACCGAAAGTTTCATATCTACGTAACCCAACATATCCCCGTAACACATCATAGCCAACCATAACACCATACACAAGATAACACCAAATATAAACGGAACTCGGCCCTCGGGAGGAGCTCGGTGAACCGTAACACGATCACACCGGAACATATCATATGCGCACGAAATATAACCGGCCCGGGATCCGGTGAACGAGGTAATAACCATAAGCACGAGCGGAGTCGTGAGTAACCATATGCATAAAAATCATAATCATAACTCGTTAAGTAAGTAAGAAATCCATATGTGGAAGTCAAAGTGAAAATAGTATTAAATTTTTCCGAAGGTCATTAAGGATAAGCATAGAAAAGCCGCGGGCCCCACGGACGGGTGCCGACCCCATCCGAGCCCGACTACGAGAGTTAGAGGAATGTTATGTCTTATGAAGTTACCTATTATGTTTCGGGGCGATCCGAGCTCATCGGCAAAAGTTACAAGCGTTTGAAGTTCGGAACCTTTTTGTAGCAAAATTCTTTATAAGACTTTTGAAATTCAATCCTTTGAAACCATAAGAACCTTAGTTTGGTTACATTAAAGAGTAAGTCTATAAGAATGTCACGACCCAACCCCGTAGGCCGTGACTAGTGTCCGAATTGGACACTTATACGTACCCGACACCCAAAACTAGCAAATTAACTCGCATAATCATAATTAATCACATATAGCCTCGGATATCGCATAATAGTCAGCATAGTAGCATAAGCCGGTTAGGCCGTCAAAATGTACAGAATCTCCAAATATACACAGAGGCGAGCCGATTAGGCTGCCGCGGCGGGTAAACCGCCCAAATCATATAACACATACACATAACTGTACAGATAGAGCCATAACCCACATACATGTCCACAGACCTCTAAACAGAGTAACAAAATCATATGACGGGACAGAGCCCCATCGTACCCCTGGATAAATATGTACATATGCGTCGGAATAGTATGTATACCAAAATATCGGCTCCGGATGAAGGAGCACTCCCCAGCGTGAAAGGTGTCCCTAAGCGTGTGGATCACCAAAGAAAGGGGGATCGACGGAATATGTACTGAGTATGTAAGGCAGAAATACATAATCATAATAACAAACTACAGAAAATAGATATGGTATGCAAAATATCAAAATATTTATCAAAAATATAAATCATGCATAGGCTCTTAGAACGATGGTCGCCCGCCTGTCGATGGCGCCATACCACATCATACTCCAGAAGGTTTCAAATCTCTGACACCTGACATATCATATCACATCATAAAGCCGTACCCCCCGTAACGCCAAACATACACGGTACCCGGCCAAAGGGGACTCGGCGTACCGGAACACATCATACTCCGGAATATATCAAAGTGCGCACGAACATAACCGGCCCGGGATCCGGTGAAAGAAGTACTAACCATATGCACGAGCGGAGTCGTGAGTGACAATAATATGCATAAAATCATAATCATAAATCATCGAGTAAGTAAGAAATCCATATGCGGAAGTCAAAGCGAAAATAGTATTAAATTTTTCTCGAAGGTCATTAAGGGTAGCATAGAAAAGCCGCGGGCCCCACGGACGGGTTCCGACCCCCATCCGAGCCCGACTACGAGAGTTAGGGAAAGTTATGTCTTATGAACTTACCTATTATGTTTTGGGGCGTTCCGAGCTCGTATGCAAAAGTTACGTTTGAAGTTCGGGACCCTTTGTAGTCAAAATTCTTTATAAGTCTTTTGAAATTCATTCATTTGAAAACTTAAGAATCTTAGTTTGAATACATTAAGGAGTGGGTCTTTAGGATCGAATAGAGTACGTATCTAAGCTCGGATTTTTAAGAGTGGAATAACCCCGAGGCTCGGGTCATAGCCTAGTAGCACTAAGACATGCCAAAGAATAGAAAGTAGCACCTTACATACCTCTTCCGCTTGCAAGACAAGTCAAGCCTCAACTCTCGGATGCTCCAAGATCTACATAACGCCAAATATATCAACATTAGCTACACACACTTAGGCATTCAATTCCAAACGAACATTAAATTCTATAGAAATTTCGGCAGCATTTCCCCTGTAAATACACCAACGCCGAGATTTCAACTCGGCTAATTTCGACAACAACCAAACCAACAACCAAACTACAATCTCAACAATCAATTCCCAATGCATTTCAACATTACTAGTTCTTTCTACATGACTTGAACAACATACATAATATTCCAACAACATTCATAATATACTTATTTCAACCACTTACGTTCAAACTAATATCAACGTTCATACGTTCGACTATCAATCCAAACCCATTCAAACCATATACAAGAACACTTTAAGCGATTCATATAATATTTCAAACAACCCAAATATTGTTCCAACTTACCCGAAATTGTCTCCAAACCCGAGAACAACACCAAACATATTCTTTCCTTCCAAATTCATGAATTACACTAATACTCCACACATTAACAAAGCAATTCTCATAAATATAAAAAATCACATAAAATGTGCATAAATTTCCAAATCATCCCATAACTAACATAACATTGTTTTGAGTCATCAAACTTGCATTTTTCATCATAGAATTCATAACGACGATAACGAAAATACTAACGACAATTGTTCATTCACAACTACACTAAAGGGGAACCATTCGGCCAACATCACACCCATACACCAAGATGATTTTCATTCTTTTCTTCACTCTACAACAATCAAGACATGCTAACTAAGATTAATTCATGACTTTAACACACAACACACACACACACGGCCAACCTCATGCATACGGCCTCAACTTCAACACAACTTCCATCATGAATTTCTTCCTTTTTATCATACTACAACACATATGAACCATTTACAACACATAAAACAAGATTAAAACTCACCTTTCTTCTTCAACTTCTCTCTTGCCTAAAGTTGGTAGATAGAGAAAACAAATAAACTATTGGCCGAAACAACGACTCCACGTTAACAAGCACCCTTAAATTAGCAAGTTTGCTTGAAGAATTTATTTTTTGATGGCTAAATAATTGTCTTGAATTTCAAGGGGGTTGGCCGAACCCTCCTTCTTTCTCTCTTCTCCTTGTTTTCTTGATTTCTCTAGAAGTAAAATGAAGAGCAAGATGACTTAGTCATCTTTTAAGTTGCTATATAAAATAAATCCATGTGGCCATGGCCCACAAGTAAATGGCCGGCCACCTTGCCCCTATTTTTATTTTTTTTTTGAATTTTCAAACTTTCCATAAATAGCACACTTACTAAAAATGGAAAATTCCTCCAAGTATTTCCTTAACATTTTCATGACATCAAAATCATACACAACTTAAGTCTTTAAGACACACAAAAGTCTCTACTTCACTTCTCAGGGTAGTCTTGTTCTCACTTATCGTAATTCACCCAAGTTGTCCAGTTACTCAAAATACGGGATATAACAAAGAATGAGTAAGGCACATATCTAAGCTCGGATCTTAAGAGCGGAATTACCCCGAGGCTCGGGTCATAGCCTAGTAGCACTAAGACATGCCAAAGAAGAGAAAGTGACGCCTTACATACCTCGTCCGCTCGCAAGCTAAGTCAAGCCTCAACTCTCGGATGCTCCAAGATCTACATAACACCAATATACCAAACATTAGCCATAAGCCTTTAGGCACTCAATTTTAGACGAACATTAAATTCTACAGAAATTTCGGCAGCATTTCCCCTATAAATACACCAACCCCGAGATTTCAACTCGGCTAAATTCAACAACAACCAAACCAACAACCAAACTACAATATCAATAATCAATTCACAATGCATTCCAACATTAATAGTTCTTTCTACATGACTTCAACAACATTTATAATATTCCAACAACATTCAACAACATTCATAATATACTCATTTCAACTACTTACGTTCAATCTAATATCCGCGGTTATACATTCGATTACTAATCCAAAACCTTCCACACAATATTCAAGAACGTCTTAAACAATTCGCACAATTTTTCAAACAATCCAAACATTGTTCCAATTTACCCGAAATTGCCCCCAAACCCGAGAGCAACACCATTCACATTCCTTTCTTCCAGTTTCATGATTTACACCAAGAATCCATGCATTAACAATGTCATTCTCTTAAGTACAAAATTTTACATTAAACGTACAATGACTTCCAAAACAGTCCGCAACCACCACCACATTAACTTAGATCATCCAAAAGCTCATTATCGATATAGAATTCACAACGACGACAACTAAGGCATTAAGTAACATTCACTCATCCTTGCCACAAGCATGGCCTATATTCGGCCATCTTCATACACACACATATATGATTCCCATTCATTCAACACACTACAACAACAAGGAAACATGCTACACATAATTCAATCTATCAATCCAACAATACATTACACATACACGGCCACAAGCCATGCATGCTCCATGCCCACGGTTCAACTCCAACATATAGGTTTTCATGTATTTCATTCATATTTACATACTACGACATGCCCACACCATTCACAACACATAAAAGTGAGTTAATTCTTACCTTTTCTTCTTCACTTCACACGTTAGCTAAGGTGATGAATAAGGGAAACGGATAGCTTATTGATCCGAACAACGCTTCCACGTTAATAAGCACCCTTGAATTAGTTGTTTTGCTAGAAGAACCAATTTTTTTGATGGAAGTTTCTTGGTCTTGAATTTGCACTACTATGGCCGAATCTCCTCCTCTTTCTCTTCTCCTTGTTTTCTTGATTTTTCTAGAAGTAAAATGAAGATCAAGATGACTTAGTCATCTTTTAACTCCCATATAAAATAATTCCATGTGGCCAAGGCCCACAACTAAGGTGGCCGGCCACTTTAGCCCCTTAATTTCCATAATACACAAGTTTTCTTAATTCATTTTTGCCCCCAAATGTTTCCTTTATACTTTCATGCTACTAAGGTCATACACCCCTTATACTTTTAAAACAAAATCGTGATTAAAAATCCTGACTTCATGTCCCGAAATAGTCTTGTTCCTAACTTGGCACAATTCATTCATATTGTCCCGTTGCTCAAAATACGGGATATAACAAAATCCAATTCCAAATTAACACTTTGTCTACAAAAATTTCGGCAGCATTTCCCCTATAACTTCATCATCCCCGAGAATTCAACTCGGCCAAATCAACAACAACCAAATCAACAACCATACTAACAATATCCATAAGTGATTCAAAACGCATTCTAACATTACTAATTCCTTTCTACACAATTCGGCAACATTTCATTTATATTCAAATGAACTACATACGATCAATTCAATACCGGTGTTCATATATTCGATTACTAATCCGCAACCATTCAAACATGATTTAAGAACATTCCAAACAATATGCCATAGAACCCGAAATCACCAATTTCCATAGGGACAACGACTATATATTTCTTTCTTCCAAATTCATCAATGACGACAATAATTCATACATTTACAACATTATTTTCATAAATTCAAGAAAGCATATTAGAATCGCATTAGCTTCCAAACGGCCCACACGATTACAACTTCAATCTTGAACCATTAAACCTTCATTTTACAACATAAAATCCATAACAACATCAACTAGAATACTAAATAACATTAATTCATTTTTCCTACACCATGCACACTTACACGGCCAAACTTCCACAACACAACTTCATGGCTTCATTCATTTCTACATATCACAACATGCACAAACACTTATAAAACATGTAAAGATTAAACCTCACCTCCTTTGCTCAACTTTCTCTATCGGCTAGGTTGTGGATTGCACAAACGAATGCCTCACTTGCTCCAACGACTACTCCATGTTGTAGAGGACCTTCCAATTAGTAGAGAGACAAGAAGAAAATAATTTTTCTCTTTCAATTTCCATGGACTATGTTCGGCCATCTCATGGCCGAACTCCCTCTCTCTCTTTTCTTTTCTTTTTCTCTCAAGTTTCTTGAATTGGAAAGATGAATATGCCTTATGTGGTCATCACCTACATATATATATATATAATAGGAGCACATGGCCGGTCATGTGCCATCTTCTCCTTCTTTTTTTTTCTCCAATTTTCTACAAATTTCTAAGGTTGTAGAAAGATGAATAAGTCTTGCTTCATGACTTGTACCCACATGTACATATACTTGGCTCCCACAAATATGTAGTGTACACATATGCCATTTCATGGCATAAAAATATTGGCCAACATATGGGTGGGGCCCACGACTCACCTTGGCCTTTTGGCCCTTTCATGAATTTTTTTTTTCCAACTCTTAGCCTCTAATTTTCCTTATTCCAAATTTACCCTTAATGCTCCATACCAATAAAAGATGAATATACGACTCATGCATTCTTAACGAAGCCGGAAAATATATATATAGCCTTGTCCTTAACTTTCTGCAATTTACTCGGAATATCCCATTGTACAAAATGCGGGATATAACATCCTTCCCCCCTTTAGAACATTCGTCCTCAAATGTTCAACTGGTCTCGTAAGGTCTCCCAAGGGTCTTGGGGGGTTTCCTTTATTACCACGGCATATAATCTCATCTATCGATTATATCTCTTCTTCATATCCTCTTCAGCTTCTCGAGTCGTCTTTTCCCCGGCTATTGTTTCGCCACACGAATTTAGGACCCTTTATAATCGTAGCACAAGCACTATGACTTTGCATCTTATTGACAATAACTCTAACAAATTTCAATCTATAGAATTTACGGGGTGTAATATCCTTTTCTCCGTCGGAACCGTTATTTCCTTGTTAAGGTTCGACTATCGGTTGCTCAATCCTACCTTAAAATATACATCAGTCTCTTCTCATTCCTACTTAATTCCTTCATTGCCTGCAATACACTTTTCCCGCTTCTTTGCCTTCGTGTATTTGACCGGAATCTCACTAGTGCCTCATCCTTGCCCAAGTTTTTGTCTCCACTTTTGTCGTATTGGCTATCCCTTCCATATCTGTTGCTTTTAGTCATACACTGCGGTAACTGTCTGTAGCTTATCAGTTCGGGTTCCGTTCTTTGGCACCTTTGTTACTACCCCTCAAGTTTTGCCATACAACTCCGAAGCATAAGGCCATGAAAATTCTCATTCCCTTATGATTATCTTACAACACAAGCATTAGCGGTCCTTTCATCAGTCCTTATTCTTTGCTAGCTTTCCGATGAAAACTTTTTACCATTGTAGTCGAATACAGTTTTTACATTAGTGTCTTATGTGATTCCATTAGATGTGCTCTCATGTTTGAATAAGCTTTTAGTGGTCCATAAACCTCCTTCTACAACATCCGGTGGACTCTTTTATTTTCATTCATGAGAGTAGCGTTCTCTCTTCCCTTCAAAAACTTTTTCCCGACTACTAATCGCTATTCTCTTTTTATTCCAACTGTCACTGTTATTCCAAATGTACTTTTGGGTTCATTCCTCTTTGCCGACATCCTTTCTGTACCTTTTGCTCGGAATCTTTCTCGCTCTTCCTCTCTGTCCTACATTATGTTGCCGTCTACGCAAAAAAAAATATGTACGAAGGCGTTCGAGGATTAGCCCGAGGGTACCTGGTAATCGCTTTACTAGTCCTTATGTTCTACCTTGTCTTCCCTTCTCTTGTGTCACACCCCAACTTTCGTCAGGGCATGACGGGCACCCGACTCTCATCAGAGTCGAGCAAACCCTTAAACGTTAACTCAAACTTTTTTTTTTCCAAATTAAAAATTGTAAATGAAATACCCGAAATCAACACGAAGCTCAGGTATCTCAAAACATGTTATATATATATACACGACATAGAACAAGACGAGCCAAAAGGCCTCTCATTTCGTACAACAAAATGATGGCCGGCAAAGCCAAACGATAACCATAACTCCCACCGTGCTCGGGGAGACTTCTACGAGGAGTATGACACATGCAATATATAATACTATACCAAAAGGGGACCCTCGAAAAAGAGGGGCCAT
>NW_026713883.1:0-25036 GCF_029784015.1 Lycium ferocissimum | reverse complement strand
AATAGGAGGAAAAACATGAAGAAACCCCATAGTATTACTAAATAATTCGGTATTCGAGAAATACCAAATACCAAAAGGTACTAATATCTCATACCGAACCCAAACACGAATACTGTAATTTTAAAATTTTACGCCCAATATCGTAACAAATACCGAATTACCAAAATAATCGGTTCGGTTCGATAATTCGGGTTTTGGTAATTTATGCCCAGCCCTACCTTTGAGGCTCGGAATCCTATTTTGGGTGACTTTTTGGGTTTGGATCTAAGGTACAGCAAAATGGGTCTCGTTAGTCTCCTATTCTCACCTAGGTATCATATTTGAACAGATTGGGAGCATTTAGAGGCTATACAGAAGGGCAAGGCTTTGTTGTGGCAGTAAGACTCTAATTTCAGGAAAGTTTAGATCTTAACCTTATTTTAAAACGTCGTGGTTGGTCTAATTGGTATAATTAAGAGGGAGTAATGGGGTAATTAAGGGGGTCTCGATACCTGTGAGGGGTGACCATTTGTATCGAATACCAATGCCATGTTAGAGGTATTTGCGCACTTTAAATTGTATAGTCCGTCTGTATGTCATGCATTGGGTACTAGCTGATAGCGTACATTGTTGTGTGACTTATGGTGGCCATGAGACCCCTTATTTATTGAATCTATGCTTCCCAGCTGTCTTATATGCGCTTAAATGTTGTTATCACTTTGAAATACTCGTTATAAAAGTGAAAAAGAGGCTAATGATTGAGTCTTTATTGCTTGGCGTTGATTGCTTGTTGTGTGCATATCTTATTTATGCTTTCATAAGGTATTTTTTTTCATATTACACTTGAAGATACATATGTTGGGTCCGAAAGGAAATGATTCCGAACGGTTGACACGAGTATATGGGCCGATTGGCTGAATGATGTGATTGATATGAGCCCGATTGGCTAGTGACAGGTAATGTGAGCCTAAGAAAGGCTAGAGGATGTGATTGAGAGTCAATTATGGCTAAGAAACCCGAAGGGAAATGATTCCAGATGGTATACGGACCTCGCGAGTCCCCCCTGAGTTGCGCTCTCTATTAAAGGAGCATGTGTGTACGAAAGACGGAAAGGCATTGCATATCATTCGCATTTCATACCATTTTCTTATACTTGTGTTTGTTTGTTGTGTTAAGCTGATATTGAATTCTTTGGTTGCTTGATTCGGATTATTGGACTGTACTTAAGGGTTAGATGCTATAACCCAGGCTTGTAACTTATGATTTTAGAGATTTCAGTGATTATTATGATTATTATGGTGGACTAAACGCAGTTAGGTGTAGGAGTAGTATTCGGAAGACCAACCCTCATCTCCGTATTAAGATAGGGTCGATCGATGATGCTACTGAGTACATGTTGTCTTACGTACTAACTCTACACTTACTACACCTTTTTGTGTGCATACTCTGTCCCTTGTACGAGCACTGTCCGCGAGTTTGCCAGCCATTGAGGAGTCCTTCTCGAGAGTTCACGGTGAGCTACAACCAGATTTGTAGCACCTGACTCTCTTCGATCTTTATTTTTTTGTCTTTTCATTACGGACGGTGTATTAAGTATTACTTGAGACTTGTATCAATATTTTATCAAGTTCTTGTACTGGTGACACTAGTCTTGGGGGATTATCTTATTTCATTATTTTATGATTATACAAGCATTAGAACTCGAAATTGACTTGTATGGTTTCTTTTGGCACTTAATTACTTAAATAATTGTTTTGTCGGGTTGTGGATGACTTACTGACTCGGGTGAGTTAATGCCTTCACGGCACACAAATTAGGTCATGCAGCTGGACCAGTGAAGATTATACAGCAGTGGACTTGAATCTCCTTAAAGAGAGCGAGATATCCGCACCTCAACCTGAATTTTTATTTATTTTATTTTTGTTCATTTAATTTTTCAACCATAATAATTGGTGGTATTTTCACCATCAATATATATACTAGTTTTTCCACACGTGCATTGCACGTATATACTGAGTCGAGGTAATACACGATTCAAATTCATATCAATATTATTAAAGTACAAATTCATGTAATTAATTATTTTTTTTGGTCGAAGTAAAAGAATTTCATTTCAACCAGTTAACAAATATAAGTACAAACTGACTCATGGGACTCTAGAATAGGTACTTTCAAGTATAAAACCAAAACAAAAATTCCTATAAGTAACCCAGTGCTTAGCTATGAGCAGCCTAGCCATGGCCCCTTGCAAGAAGATTCCATAGCCATTCCTCATCATGTAGCACCACAGGAGCCTTTTAATATGGAAAGCTATTAAGAGTGTCTAGTATGGTATTCCAGTAAACCATTCTTTGCCCCTTGATAAACACTTGCAAAATAATGTCTCTAACAATCAATGCAGCACCTAATTCTAGTAATTAATTATACGTGAAAAAATAAGGTACAAGTTTCTCTGAATTGTGGTTCATCATATCGTAAGTTGTTTGTCTAAGTGAAGATGATTGGATATCATCTAAACCAAGAAATATAAACAATCAAAGTTTTAATTAGATACATGTAATTTTTTTACTTATGTTGATTTTGTGAGGTACAAACAAGTAATGAAGTATATATCACCTTACTTCCTTATAGATGATATTCCTGGTGTATATTCCTTTCCTCAATTTCAATTGCTCTACCATAACCATGACTTTTGTTGTCAACATTGATATCCTGCTTGAAAATGTACGAAAAAGTTTTCCATGTGAGAAAATACTGAATTCTGCAACTTGTCTGACATTGATTAAATACCACCAAATTATGTGGTGCAGCGGATGAGACTGTTCCTTCATTAACTAGAGGCCTCGGGTTCGAGCCTTGGGTATGTAAAAAGCCATTGTTAGGGAGCGCTTCCCCCGAATAGGCCCTGCGCGGTGTGAATCCGGATATAATCGGGCTCCAAAACGGGTATCAGACACCGGGTGGAAACAAAAAAAAAATAGACATTGATTAAATAATTTCAAATTATTAATATACTAAAAGTTTAAATAACTATTGCTTTTTCATTCAGGAAGGTTGATCGAATGTAGTCTTAAAAATTGCAACCTGACAAGAATTTTGAAGAATCAAAAGTATAACACATATACTTTTGTCTACAATTATAGCAGTATGTGTTGGAGTTATTTGTAACAACCCATTTGGTCATTTTGAGCTTCTAGACTTATTTTTCTCAAAATATCCTTCCCCTAATTTTATTTCGGCGTTTATGACTTACGGGGATGGGTGGAGCGGTTCTTAGGTAATCAGACGAGTTTTGGATTGGTTTTAATGATTTTGGAAGTTTCCAAGTTAAAGAAATGAAGACGTTTGACCAAAGTCAACACCAGAGGTAATTGCTTCATCTTTGATGTTTTGTCGATTCTATTAGGTTCGGAATGTAATTTATGACTTAGCCAAGTCATTGGTTCGGGTCTCGAGGGAGTCGGTGTGATTTGGGGTCATTGGTGGAGAAGCTAATTAAGTTTAGGATTTGAAGTTGACCACGGTCAACATCGGGTCAAGAGGCAAGACCTCTTTTCGGTGTTTTGAGTGCGCGAGTAGGTCCGGAACGTGTTTTGTGATTCAAATGCATATATGGTTTGTGTTTGTGAGGTTCCAGATGAGTTTCAGTTGCTAAAACTAAGATTTTGAAATTTCTCAATTTTTCGGTTTAATAATTCCGAAAATATCAATTATGTCCCTAAAGTACGCCCTTAAATTTCAGCATTCCTTCAAAACATGAAATCATCATATCTCTGTCATTTTAAGGCCAAATTGGGTGATCCAAAAAGCTACATTGGATGGAATTTTGCAAGGATTTTATTGGGCTTGTCGACAGTGAGCTTTATGATCATTTAGCACTTGATTTGGGACCGGACAGCCGCTGCATTTTTTGTTATTTGCTTCGAGACTTTTTCTCACAAGTTTGGGGAGCTCGGATTGAGGCTATTTCAAGTTATTCTTTTCGTACTTGGAGGTAAGAATCTAAATTTTATTTCATGGTACTCCATTAATTTCGTATATTATTTAGAGTTGATTTCATGGCTGGGTGTTGGAAAATTGAGGGTTTTACCCTAGGTTGGATTTTTGGGAAAATAAGAAATTGAAGGTCAAGTTGGAGTCTTTTTAACTTGGTTTCTGGATTGAAGTTGCTTGAATTGAGGGAAAACTATTTTGAAAGAAATTTTTTTATTTGGTCGCCGAAGTTCGGGGTCAATTTTTGGGAATTTTAAAAACTTAAGTTAAAATTATGAATTTCTTCAAATTGGAAATCGAATTGAGGTCGGTTTTGAGTTATATTCCGGATCTAGACTCTATAGGTTATGGGTAAATCAGTTTTTTAATAAAAATTCCAATATTCCTCTTGTGGGCTCGGGGTTGGCTTTTTGGGTTCGTTTTTGGGTTCCGAAAAGCAATATGGGTATTGTAGGACTTGTCTAACTCTGTAGATTACTATTTTGGCTAGGTTGAACTAGTTTGGTGAATTTACATGCGGTAGAGCTTTTGAAAGGCTTATCTTTACGTGGATCAAGTCTGGGTCCACTCGTGAGCTATGAGACTTCAAATATAAGGCAAGTTGAGATTTACTAGATCCTTTATGTAGTGTTTTGTTTGGTTAAATTAATTAAGGGGCATAATGGGGAATTGGGGGTCCTGTACTCGTGAGGTGACGAGCACTTGTGCGGGTACCGGTGTTTCTGTATGGGTAATTAAAATATCAAATTATTATAATTGCGATAGAGACTATGTATTTAGCCTTCAAGCATTGGAGTTGGTGCGTAAATCTACTTAGGCTGGTATGGTTGTTGTTTATGTGGTCCATAAGAGTCATGTTTATAAATACTTGAAATTATTTGATGTCGTTTACCTCATCGCTCCATGACTTGTATGATTTATGAAAGAATGGTCCATGTTGGTGCTTGAGTTAAAATATCTGAGAGTCCATGATATACTTATGCTTATCCATTTCTATATATATGACATATGGTACTTGATATTGTTGCATACATGCATTCATTCATACATACTGATGGGTTAGTGGTGAAAGAAGTTAGATTGATGTTTACACCTCGTGATGGTATATGGGATCGGGTTGCATGCCGCAACATGAAATCGGGTTCCACACTGCAATAGGGTATTTGGACCTCCCGAGAACTAATGGGTCATGACTACAGGGCAAAACTCATAGCATGTATATACTAGGTTTGTTATTGGTCAATGCACGAAGGTCAATGCATTCATTCTTCCATCATTCTCTTATCTTTATGGCTTTCCTTGAATTAAAAGATGGAAAGGTTGAATCTTTATGATAATATTTGTCCTAAAAGGATGGAAAGATCGAATCTTTATTAGTATATTACCTTAAATAATGTGAAGGTAGAGTCTTTATGACTAACTTATCTTAATCGACGAAAAGGTTGAATCTTTATGAGTATACGAGCCTTAATTGAGGAAAGATTGAATCGTTATCACTATAATTTAGTCTTTATGACTAAAATCCATATTCCACTCTTGTTCACAATGTTGAGCACACTTTTCTTTCTATGAGATTTTTTTAAAATCAAGTTTTGCATGAACCATAATAATTTTTAGATTGATATACTATTTCCAGATCATCGCATTCACGCGAAAATGCCAAAAAGAAAAACACCAAGTGTAAGGAACCAAATTAAACAAAAGAATTCAATCTCTTTCCTCTCATTATAATCAGGAAATAACTAATTAATCCAGCCTCTGAAATTATGCGGGGGAATGACAACAATATGTGTGTTTCCGCCATTGCATAATGAACTTTGTTATTTATTTGTTAATTTTCACAGTCAATCTAATGAAAAATACTACTGTTTACCCCTTAAAGAGGTAATAATTGTATTTATAAGTGGTTTCAAGGATATGCGATTTGATTTGCTATAGAATGAAAAATAACAACGAAATAGAGATTGAGAATAAAAGAGTAAGAAATAGCCTTGGAATTGGATGCAATGAACAACTCGGTTTGAGGCTTGAATTACTCATACCAAACTATGGGAATTCTTATTGCTTTTATGCTTGACAAAACTTTGAGAAACAAGTAAGTATAATCGGGTAGAGAATGGTAAAAACTGAGGGTGTGAAGATTTACTCCCCCCTTATTTATAGTACAAGAATTTTCATTCAACAAGGTAACTAAATCAATTAGAGATAAGGATCCCCGAAATCTCGGGTTTGACAACTGTCAACTACATCGTGCAGAGTGAAATCCGCAACGGGCCGAATTTCTCGTACTATCGCCAACTGCGGGCCCACTCTTCGGGAGTTGTCAGGTCTGAGTGCTCCTGTCCAGTTTAACCGAGCTCTACTATCCATTGCCCCTTACCCTTATTTCGGATCGTTGGACCTTGGGTCAGGGTTGTCGACCCCGATTTTTACCGTATACAGATAGTTCCTCCATTTTTTGAAGGAAAGTATTAACTCTGGGAAATGGATCTGGATAAAGTCGAGCAGTCCATACCTAGCCACCTTGGTAAACACATTCCATCAATCTTGCACTCTAACCGATGCCGGTTCATCATTATTACACCCGCCTAATCAGTCTTGAGAATCAACCCCTTATCAGAACTTTTAAACCCTTCAACTTCTTTACTATCTACTCTATAAATCTCATGCCACATATTTTTTGCCATGCACTTGAACAAAACCCTAAACTTCAACTTTTTCAAAAACCCTTGCTTGCAACTTCCTGATTCTAAACTCTCTTCTGAGCTCCAAACTCTTTCTAAACCTTTATTTTCCATCGCTTGATTCTACGCTTTCTTCTTAGTAATGACTTCCTTACCGTTGTTAACGTAATGTGTGGATCACCCTTCATCACCACCATAGTCTCCACCGTTGTCAGCGATGGGAGCGACCAGCCCTGAGGAGGAGTTGGAGTTCCTTGCTGTGGACATTCTCCTCGCCGGCTTCAAATATGCGAACGATTACAAAGTATCTTCTCACCTTGATTCTGTGGAAAAATTCAAATCCATCATTGATGTCGCCACTATTCCCATAGTTCGAAATGATTGTAACTTTGGTGTGGACGTCGACATCCGCCCTGTTGAAAGAGGAGTAAGAATCAAGGAGTAAGAATCAATCACCACATTGTTGGTTATTCGATGGCCTATACTTACCCTTTTGCTTTTGGGTTTTCTCCTCCTTTCCACAGTCCGTCATTTTGCAACATGAGGGCTTCCTTCAGTGTATGAAGGAGAACGCCGAGCTGCTCAGTCAGATAGAAGACGTTCGGGGTCAACTGGATGCATAAGGTCGAGAGACCGAAAAATTCAAGATCCTATTGCAGCAGAAGGAAGATCAACTGCTTTCAGTGGGTGACCCTCGGTTCTTAAGGCCGAGCTTACGGCCGCCAAGGAGGGCCGACTTATGGCTGAGAATGACCTGGCGAACCTGCTTAAGAAATATACTATTCTTTCGGTTGATAAACGGAGGCTTGAATTGGAGACCGCGGCATTACTTGAGGATGAGGCGGTTGTCGATGCTAATCTGCGGCAAGAGCTTGATGCCGCCAAAGCTGAGATTGCCCATCTTACCGCCGAGCGTGATTCCGAAAAGATCGCTTAAGGGTTTTCCAAGAGAAAGACGATACTCGGGCCAAGATTGCTGAGGATCTCAATGATCAGCTCGAAGCGGCCAACCGAGATCTGAGTGTGCTATCTCAGTAAAATGCTGGGCTAATGACCAAGATACAACAAGCCTTGTCTGAGCAGGACCGGATTCAGGCCTAATCTGATGCCGACCTCTAGGCTACCACTGCCCGTTCCACTCTTCGAGCTGAGCCCATGAAATGGAAAGCCCGGGTGCTTACTCTCAAAGAATCCCATCGCAGTATCGAGCACACAGGGGCAAAGATTGCCCAAGCCGAGGAAGCTGAGACTCGGACAGAGAAGGCCCTCTTGGGTGATAGTTCGGAGGAAGATCCTGCGGCTTTCGAAGAGTTAGGGTCCTCATAGGAGGAGTAGATATGCCCTTAGGCTTGGAAGAATGTATTTTTCTTTTGTTTGTAAATATTTGTTAAGGTCGGTATTTGGCCTTATGTAAATATATTTTGGAAGTGCAAGTTTCACTGATGTCTTTGAAAGACAGTCTTCTCACTCTTCAACATTTTAAACATTGTTTATTTAATGTCTACTTGAATGAAATATATACTTGTACTGATAACTTATCCAGATATAGACTCAAGCTCAACTTCGAGTGATATTTGCCCAAGTCTGTTTGAGGAGAATTACCTTCTGGAAAGAAATGAGTTTTGCACCGAGGGTTGGCGACTTATGTCTATTTTATGCTCGCGAATTCAGATGTCTCCAAATTGGTTCGGGCATTTGGGCCGGTATTTCCAACCTTTTAGGCACAAGTTTTTTGAGTCTTTTACTTTAGGCTAAGTCTATTTGAGACCCTTGAAAGCCTTTGTGACTGAGTCGAGCTCAATTCGCTGAGAATTTGTTTGAGACAAACCCTTATTTTATCCGTTGATTGTTAATGACAGTCCCTAGCTCGTAGTCCTTGGTTCATGGTTGTTTACGCACTTGGAAGTATAACAGACTTACGAATGGGGAGTGGATATATCGCGCAAAGTTTAAACCGAATTGCTATTCTCATTTCACAAACTTGCATGGTACAATTGCCGAGTGGCATCCTGATTTTTGTTGTAACAAAACTAACTATCCGGGCACGACTCATTCGGTCGTTTGGCCCTTACAACAAATCCTATAGTAGGAACTTTCAAAGAAATAATAATCGATTCTGCTTCATTAGGCTTACATGATACAATCGGTTTGGTCTCGTAGGGCTTACATGATATGATAGTCCCCTAGTGTTTGTGTTCGAAGTATGAGAAGATAAACACTATTGTTGATACCGAGCAGTCCCCGATCCTAGCACTTGGCTAGTCTTTTCCACTAAAGTAACACGCTGTACGTTGTTGCCTCGTTAAAAACCTTGTCGGAAAACCCATTTCGGGTCAAAACCAAGCTAAGGGAAAAAGAGTGCAACACGTGTTTTCACATCTAACTCTAATATTCCTGACTGTATTCGGGCTTGCTCTTGCAAGGATAAAAAATAGGTAAGTCAACAAATTCACGAAGAGGGTATGCGTCGTACCTTAGCAATAGTATCTCTACAAGTGTGCCACATTCCAATTGTTTGGCAGCTGTTGGCCATCCTTCGACGCGAGTTGGTACGAACCTTTGCCGGTTATACCAATTACTTTGTATGGCCCTTCCCTTTTTGGACCAAGCTTCCCCTCATTAGGGTCATTCGTATGTAATGTGACCTTACAGAGGACCAAGTCCCCGACCTGGAAATGTCGAAGGATGGTTCTTTGGTTGTAATACCTACCCATTTGTTGTTTTTTGCTGCCAAATGGACTGACGCGATTTTGCATAGTTCCTCTGTCAAGTCGAGTTTTACTGCCATAGCCTCATCATTTGACTCCTCAAAGGGCAAATTGGAACCTTAGTCTTGGCTCCCCAACTTCAATAGGGATCAGAGCCTCCGCTCCATATACCAAGGAACATGGCGTCTCACTGATGCTCGACTTTGAAGTTGTCTAGCAAGCCCAGAGTACTTCCGCTAAGATTTCTTTCTACCTGCCTTTGGATTCATCCAACCGTTTCCTCAAGTTCTGAATAATAGTCTTGTTGATCTTCAAGCCTTAGAGGAAATTATTGACTTTGTTGCCTATGAATTGCCGGCAATTGTCGCATGTGATTTCAATTGCGATGCCGAACCAACAAACGATGTGATCCCATATGAAGTTGATGACTTCCTTCTCCCGTACCTTTTCGAAGGCTTGCGCTTCAACCTATTTAGAAAAATAGCCAGTCATAAACAAAATGAATGAGCCTTACCTGGTGCCCAAGGCAATGGGCAGACGATATCCATTCCCCATTTCATGAATGGCCATGGGGACAATACCAGATGAAGCAATTCCCCCAGCTGATGGATCATTGGGGCGTGCCTTTGGCATCGATCACATTTCCGAACAAAATTCTTTATGTCTTCATCCATATGATCCCAGTAGTAACCAGCTCGAATCAACTTTCGAACTAATAACTCAGCTCCAAAGTGATTGCCACAGGTTCCTTCATGAATCTCGCGCATTGCGTAATTCGTTTCTCCAGGCCCCAGACACCTGGCCAAAGGACTGTAAAATGAATGCCAATATAAATTCCCATCGATTAAGCTATATGTTGCCACCTTGGTCCTAAGAGCTCGTGACTCCTTAGGATCTGCTGATAATTTTCCCTCCGCTAAGTAGTGTATGTATTTATTTCGCCAGTCCTAAGTTAAACTAGTTGTGTTGGCTTCGGCGTGGCTGCTTCCAATGGTAGAATTCATTAATTGGACCACCGTGCCTCAGTTGAACTCCTCCGATCCTACCGATGATCCTAGATTTGCCAATGCGTCTACCTCGGTATTTTTTTCCCTCGGCACTTGCTGCATAGTCCATTCCTTAAATCGGTGTAAAACCACCTGTATCTTCTCCAAGTATTTTTGCATCCTATCACCTTTCACATCGAAAACCCTATTTATTTGATTGACGACCAAGAGCGAATCACATTTTTCTTCGATGATCTCTGCCCCCAAGCTCCTGGCCAGTTCCAAACCTGCAATCATAGCCTCATACTCGGCTTCATTGTTAGTCAATTTCAAAGTTCTTATGGATTGATGGATAATATCCCCTGCTGGGGCTTTAAGTTCAATCCGAAGCCCAGACCCTTTCACGTTGGTAGCTCCATCTGTGTATAGGGTCTAAATCCCCGAGGTTTTACCCGAGGTTAAAAGAACTTCTTTCTCTACCTCAGGCACCATTACGGGGGTAAAATCCGCTATGAAACAAAATCTGAGATTTTATAGCCGTTCGGGGCTTATATTTGATGTCATATCCACTGACTTCGACGGCCTATTTTGCCAACCTACCGGATAGTTCCAATTTGTGCATAACATTTTTTAACGGATATGTCGTTACTACGCATATAGGATGACATTGAAAGTAAGGCTTTAACTTTTTAGATGCACTTAATATAGCTACGACCAATTTTTCTAGGTAGGGGTAGCGTTTCTCAAAGATCCCCCAAAGTTCTACTAACATAATAAATCGAAAATTACGTACCTTCTTTTTCTCGGACCAGTGCCCCGCTTACCGCGACCTCGAACACTGCCAAATACAAGTACAACTGCTCATCCGCCTTCGGGGTATACACCAGAGGCGGGCTCGATAAATACTTTTTCAACTCTTCTAGGGCAAGCTGACACTCCGCTGTCCACACGAAGTCATTTTTCCTTTTAAGCAACGAGAAAAATCGGTGGCTTTTATCTGAAGATCGAGAAATGATCTGCTCAGGGCCGCAATCCTTCCAGTCAGCCTCTGCACACCTTTTACATCCTCGACAACCCGAATATCCTCAATGGATTTGATCTTATTTGGGTTAATTTTGATTCCTCGGTTTGACACCATAAAACCCAGGAACTTACCCGAACCCACTCCGAAGGCGCACTTCTCCGGGTTCAGCTTCATGTTGTACTTGTGTAGTATGTCGAAGGTTTCCTGCAAATTCTTCAAATGGCCCTCTGTTTTCAGGGACTTAACTAGCATATCATCAATATACACTTCCATTATTTTACCTACTTGTTTTTCGAACATTTTGTTTACTAGGCGTTGATAGGTAGCGCCGGTATTTTTTAACCCAAATGGCATTACGTTATAATAGTAAGTTCCATATTTGGTTATAAAAGAAGTTTTTTCCTGATCTTCCAGGTTCATCTGAATTTGGTTATACCCGGAATAAGCGTCAAGAAAGATTAATATTGCATGGCTAACCATCACATCAATCTTGTGATAGATGTTAGGCAAAGGAAAGAATCCTTCGGCATGCTTTATTCAAATCTTTATAGTCCATACACCTTCTAAATTTGTTACCCTTTTTGGGTACGACCATTACGTTAGCTAATCAATCAGGGTATTTAGCCTCCCAGATGGATCTTATTTTTAATAACTTTGTTACCTCTTTCTTGACGATTTTATGTTTGACCTCGGCCAATGATCTCTGCTTTTGTTTTACCGGGGTGAACATCCAATCAAGGCTCAACCGATGAGTGGTGACCTCGGGCGGAATACCTGTCATAACTAAGTGAGACCATGCATAACAATCGACATTAGCTTGAAGAAATTTGATTAATTTACTCCTGAGCTCTGAGGTTAACCCCGTGCCCAGGTATAACTTTCTATCTGGTAGATGGACGAATAGAATGAATTGTTCAAGCTCTTCCACCTTTGATTTTGTTGCATCCGAGTCATCGGGTAGTACAAACGACCTAGCAACACCGAAGTCGTCCTCTTCCAAGTCTACCTTTCAGTCCCCTTGGAATCTAGCCAGGTCTACGTCCTGTGATTGCTCTTTGGTGTCTTTCATCTCATTCACGTCCTCAGCATCCCCGTGCATGGCTTTCGGTGTCTGAACAACTTCTTTGACTGCGAACACTTCCTTTGCCGCAGGCTGCTCCCTGTGAATGATTTTCACTCCTTCTGAGGTTGGGAATTTTAGCATTTAGTGCAAGGTTGAAGGCACTGCCCTCACGATGTGTAACCACGGTCTTTTGAGCAAGGCATTATATCTCATTTCTCCGTAAATGACATAGAATTTTGTGTGCTGGACTATACCGACCGCGTTTACTGGTAGTGTAATCTCGCCTTTCGTAGTTTTGTATGCGATGTTAAATCCGTTTAGAACATGGGTTACCGGTACAATATGATCCAACAGTCCCAGCTGCGCCACTACCTTCCATCGGATAATGTTGGCCGAGCTACCTAGATCAATCAAAATACGTTTCACATCAGTTTTATTTATCAGGACAGAAATTACCAAAGCATCATTGTGGGGCTGAATAATGCCCTCTGCGTCTTCATCACTGAAGGAGATAAACCCATCCGGTACATAGTCCCTAGTTCTCTTTTCTCGAGTGATTGAGAACTTTTCCTTCTTCATCATTGGTCCTCGGGGTATTTCTACTCCCCTGATGATCTTGTTGATCACATGTTGAGGTTACTCCGTTCATTCTTCTAGCTGGGTTCCTGATTCTTGAAATGATTCTTAGCTCGCTCACTTAAGAATTCTCGGAGATGACCGTTCTTTAGTAGTCGTGTCACTTCATCCCGTAGCCCTTTACAATCGTCGGTTGGGTGTCCGTAAGTACCATAGTACTCACGTATCAGGTTTGGATCCCGCTGTAAGGGGTTTGTTCATAACAACCTTGGCCATATCACACCTTCGATGCGACCGATCGCGGCTACAATGGTTGCCGAGTCGACATTAAAGTTATATTCAGATAACGTCGGACTTTCACAGGTGTCAGACCCCCTAACGGAGCTGTTTTTGAACTGCAAACCCCTGCTCCCCGAACTGTGATTGCTTTGTCTGTCACTTCTCGCTGTATTGGGACCGGGACCGCTTCTTCCCTTATCCTATCTAAAGGTGGACCTTTTAGGTTGAGAGTATGGATGATATCTATCCCGTGGTGGTTGAAACTTTATTTCTGCCATCCTCTTTGGTCTATCTAGATTTCTTATCCAATTAATTAGACTTGGAGGAAGCCCGAGCTGATCATCCTCTATGTATCTTTGATTCATACCTGCTATGGACATTTGTCGAAGTAATAGCTCTGAACTCCAATAGGTTTTTTCTAAGCTTGAGGGAAGCGTTGGAACTTCGGGGATTAAGTCCTTTTGTGAAAGCCTGAGCTGCCCACTCATTGGGTACCGGGGGAACGAAGATCCTTTCCTTTTGGAATCTCATCACGAACTCTCTGAGCCGTTCATCGTCCTTTTGGAAGATCTTAAATATGTCGGCCTTCCTTGTCTGCACTTTCCGCGCCCCAGCGTGAGCTTTTACGAAGGCATTTGCGAGCAGCTCGAAGGATGGAATAGAGTGCTGGGGAAGCATGCAATACCAGTGCATGGCTCCTTTAGTCAATATTTCACCAAACTTTTTTAGCATTACCGACTCAATTTCATCATCTTCCAAATCATTGCCCGTTATGGTGAAGGTGTAGGCAATTATATGTTCCTGTAGATCCATTGTACCGTCATATTTTGGGATATCGGGCATCTTAAACCTTTTTCGTATTAGTTTTGGAGACGCACTCGGTGAGAAAGGCCTTCAAACAATATCTTTGGTCTCCGGTCAGATCAAAATCGGCGGTGCACCGGAATCAGATTTACTCGGGAATTATAGTCATTCACCTTTTTTTTGTTGGAGTTGATCCATTTAGACAGCGCCTCCAACATCTTTATCACCTCAAAAGATCCATCAGGCACCGACTATTCTCGATCGTTGCTCACCTCAATTTCCCTACAGGCTGGTGCGGGCCTTCGGTTTGGTTCCGCTACCTTGACCTCGTTGTTGTTCCTTTGGAGTTGGGAAATAGCCGCCTGGTGCTGTATCATGATTTCCTGCTGTTCTTGCAATAAATCATAAACCATGAGTAAGTTAATCTCATCTCCCTCATCTCCGTTTACCCCTCGAGCAGTTCCCCTATCGGCAGGCGTGTCTCTGCTGTCGTCTGTCACGACCCAACTCGAGGGACTTGATGAGCACCCGGTGCTAACCCACCCGGGCACCCCTTAACATACTTATACAACACATTCTAGATGAGCCGCATAATTATATCATGCTTTTCATTCGTCATCATTCTAATCACATTGGGCAATAACACATCTATATCATCAATAACATCTGTGCCCATATAAATGTACATGCGCCGACAAGGCGATCAAACAACATCTCAAAATATAGGCCGACAAGGCCGAACATATCTAACCATATACACAATGTCTACGAGCCTCTAAGAAGGGTACATCATAACATAACGTATGGGCGGGACAGGACCCCGCCGTGCCCATGAATATATACACAAAAGAATCTGTACCAAAAGCTGCAGCTCCGAAGGAAATGGAGCTCTGCTATGTAGTCTCTGAGAAAAATACAGCTATGGATCAAATCTGTCTCCCTGGCCACCTGCGGGCATGACGCAGCGTCCACAAACAAAAGGACGTCAGTACGAAGAATGTACCGAGTATGTAAAGCATGATCAATATCAATATGGGAGCATAAAGGATAACATATGAAATAATATAGCTGGGAGATAATAGTATCGTCATCATAGCACTTACCTGCTTTCCATAGGGACGTTCCGTTTCTATTTCGTACTAGAGTACATGCATTTGTATTCTTGCTCATTTACCTTTCGTATCTACTTTCATATTCGTATTCATGCCTCCTATCATATACATTTCATATTCATAGCCCTTACTTGGCACTTACATAATCTTATTATATTCGTACTCATATAGATGTCATACATATAGCTTCTCCTATTGCGTACCCGACCAATAAGTTCGGTGTTTCTCGTACCTGGCCCTACCAAGGCTCAGTGTTATTCGTACCCAACTGCAGTGGTGCGCGCACGTCGTTATATATAGATATACGTATTCATTATATTCTACCCGGCCATATAAGCTCGGGGTTCACAATAGCCTCTCATGGGCACACATACATATATACATACATACTTATCATATTCTACCCGGCCATATAAGCTCGAGGTTCACAATAGCCTCTCATAGGCACACATACATGCTAACTCATATCTATCTCTTAGCCTTCTTATTATCGTCATTCAATTCATTCTATCCTTAGAGCATTACTCGTCGTATAAGGAACTTAATACAATCGCATCATTGGCTTAATAGCTTCTCGAGCTAGGATCATCAGAAAGTATCATGGACTCATAAAAGATGAACAATTGGTCCAAGAACCATGCCTTATAAAAAGAAGTGGTTAGCCTTACATACCTTTCGCGCAACTATTATATCACTTGAGCGTTCTTCTTCAAAGCTCACGTTCTACCTTCATTGAAGTGCATACTCATATTAGATGATGGATAGCGTTTAGCGTTTATGACTAATTCTAGAGAAAATCGGACAGCATCTCCTTTACTTCTACGACTTTCCTCGTATTACATGTCAACTCCCAAACATCAATAATAACGTTCATAATATCATCACAATAGCCTTTAGCCAACTAGATTACTCTTACTTCACAATTCTCTTCACTTCATCTATACTCATAGTCATAACTCGACAACACGTTCATTCATATACAATGTCGATTTCCATACTCTCAATATCATTTATAATATGATCATATTCATAAAGCATCAAGAATCATAACTCGTTCCAAACGTTTACTCAAAAGTGCTACTATTCACACATTCATGACCCATTTCTTATATTCTTTTGTAATCCAAGTGTTTCATCTTCTAAATACTTCATACAACATGAAAACATCATAAAACTCACCTTAGATGGTGTAGGATTGAACCTTGATGGCGTATTCCTCACTTGAGCCAAACCCTAGAATTTCCTTCACTTGATCTTCTTGCTTTCGATGAACTCTAATGGGTTCTCTTACTTTGATTCACTTGTATTGATGATAAGAACCTTAGATTTCCTTTGGATTCTTGTTCATGAAATGTATATGAAGCCCTAGAAGTCTTAGAGAGATGTAGAGAGATGTTGGAAATGAAAATATGAAATTGGGAACACATTTAAACACTTAAAACATTTCAGCCCGTCGGGTGTTCCACGGTCCGTGGAACCCCGTGCTGTCCGTGGAGCTGGTCGTGGTTCACGACCAACCAGCTGCTCTCTCTGCTGGCAGTTCCACGGACCCATCCACGGTCCGTGGAATGCAATGCTGGCCGTGGATCTGGCCGTGGAACTCACTGCTCCACCAAGTTTGATCCCGTCGTCTCGTTTGATCTCCAATCCTTATGGAACCTTCTTAGCACTTGTTTATCACTTCATTAGCAATCTAAGGGGTGTTATAACTCTTCCCCAACACATCATTAAGTTGTCATCAACTCACTACTCATAAATCCTTTCCGAAACTTATCGCTTACATAGCCTTCTCTTGGCAACTTTCTTATCTAACATCGAATGTCTTTCGAATCTCATTTAGAATCGTCAATTGCTATGTCTTACTTATTGAAACATCTTATACCTCATATCTCTCATTAGCCTAATCACTGTACATCAACGGAAAATTTTTTGAGGTGTAACATCGTCAACGGCTATATTTGAGTGGGCAACACTCGCATCGCCGAGAGGGTTTTCGTTCGGATCGTAGGGTGGTACGATGTTCAATGGGATTCCATTATTGGGGTTATCGTCGTCGTGGTTTTCATTATTCGTGTTGTTTACATTCGACATGTCGGGGTTAACCTGAAATCAAAGATAAACGGCAAAAGAACAAGCGAAAGCCTATTTGCAAACAAATCACCGCTATTATCCTTAGCTCCCACGCGCGGGCGTCAAACTATTTACCCCTCAAAAAGGTAACAATTGAATTTATAAGTGGTTTAAAGGATATGCGATTTGATTTGCTATAGAACGAAAAAAAAACAATAACGAAATATAGATTGCAAATAAAAGAGTAAGAAATAGTCTTGGAATTGATGATAATGAATGTACTCGTCCGAGGTTTGAATTACTCGACCAAACCGTGGAATTCTTATTGCTTTTATGCTTGATAGAACTTTGAGAAACAAGTAAGTATAATCTTTTAGAGAATGGTAAAAACTAATGAGGGTGTGAAGATGTGCAAGAATTTTCATTCAACAAGGTAACTAAATCAATTAGAGATAAGGATCCCCGAAATCTCGGGTTTGACAACTATCAACTACATCGTGCGGAGTGAAATCCGCAACAGACCAAATTTCTCATACTATCGCCAACTGCAGGTCCACTCTTCGGGAGTTGTCAGGTCCGAGCACTCCGGTCTGGTTTAACCGAGCTCAACTATCAATTGCCCCTTACCCTTAGTTCGGATCGTCGGACCTTGAGTCGGGGTTGCCGACCCCGGTTTTTACCGTATACAACTATGAATTTTTGATAATCATGGAGCAAATGACAGGATATGCATTATTCATCTAATTTAACTCAATCATGACACGAAATGTGAATGCGAAACACTGCACAAATGGTAATCCTCATATACTGGAACATGTTCATGTTGCTATGTCTCCGTGCCCTTGCAAACCGCAACTTGGCAGTGATGGCGAAGTAGCAAATCATCAAAGTGATAGTTGATGACTACGTACCAATTGTTTGGTGAAATATCCCATACGGAATATTGGTAACTCTTGTATCCCTAGTAGTTAAAAATATATTGAGGCATATTTGCCACTCCTTGAGTTGGTAACTTCTGTGAAAATCTAAAATTTGACTAATCTAATAACTAACTTGTGAGTTGAGGATAGTTTATTTCATATGGCCATAAATTTTATAACAATAACGTCATTTAGTCTCATCCAAAGAAGTGATGAGTAATAATGTAATATGGATAGAGTTGGATATATAGCTATGATAACTATTGATGATGTATGAATGGATGTATCCTTTGTGCATATCTTTATTCGGGAAAATAATTAATGCACTTAATCGTTGTAGGCTTACGGCTATTGGGATCGCCACACTTTGCGGGCATTCGTTTTTATTTATTATTTTTTAGTAGGATAATTAAGTTAATAAAAAGGGTATTTAGGTAATTTAACATTTAGATTTTGAAGTTTATGCTTTTAATATAACTAGTTCTCGACACGTGCGTTGCGTGTATTCCAAATTCTTTAGTAAATAACAACATAAATTTCGATTCTTCAACATAGAAAGAACATGTTTCAAATAACCATTTTATATTGAGTATGATGTTAGTGTCAATTCAGCAACATACAATAATTAGGATTAGCAAGACTAAACTATGTTGGAGACGTCTGTCATCATTCATATAAGTAGAAAAATATCATTGTTTACCCCTTAAAAAGGTAAAAATTGATTTTTTATGCAGTTAAAGGTATGTGGCTTATTTTTGTTGTTTAAGTAATGAAATATAAACTTGAAATCTATGATATGTAAAGAAAAAGAAAAGAGATAGCCTGAAATTGTTATTATAAAACACAGTGAATTGGTCCGGTATGGAGCAATGGGCTTGATGCCCGAGCCAAAACAAATAAATAACTTGATAACTTGAATGGTTATAGAGTAAGGATGTAAAAGTAACGGGAATCAGATGCCCATATGAGAGGATTTCCCTCTGTATATATAGTACAAGAGTTAGAGTTGTACATGGTAACTAAATATGTTAAAGAGATAATGATCCCGACGATCTCGAGCGCCTCAACGGTTAATGGTGTGACCGCCAAGACAACGGATGGCGAGATATCCGTTACGGTGTCGGATTTCTAGCGTTTGTGTCGACTAGCGCCCTTCGGTTTGTGATCCCTCAGCTTTATTCTACTCGACTGGTCGAACCCGAACCAACGTTACATCTCAAAGCCAACTTTTATATCTTGCTCCGATCATCTATCGACAGACTCAAATATTTTACCCGGACTTATACCGTATACAGATAGTCCCTTCATTTCTCGATGGAAAGCACTGACTCCGGGAAATGGATTTGAACTAAAAACGAAATCGACCCATGGTAGCAACACCGAAGGTCTAGCTCCGCCTCCTGAAAAGACATTCTTCAGTTCCGCGCTCTGCACGATGTTGATTGCTCATTATTACACCATTGAAGGATGGGTACATGAGAACATCCTTTAAAAAAGGGGAAAGAATAGATTTAATTCTGAGATGAATGACAATATTCCCAAGCCCAAAAGAGGGAAATAAATTGGATTGAAGGAGTCAAATTTCGAGATGAACCGATATGTCAAGAATGTGCTAAAGAAAAGTGAGAATGGATTAAATGCAAGTATATCATGAGGCAATCTGGGAAGGAGAATAAGTTTCGCCAATGCGATACATTATATTCCGGACCATGACTCGAATCACTCGCGCCGAAGAAATTTTAGGTACATTTAGATATGCAGTAAAGTACTCCAAGGGGTAACAGAAGGAGTAAGAAAGGCCGCATGTGACCAAGGATAAGTATAAGGGACAATCGGGATTACTAACTCAAAAGAAATGATTTATAGAAAGGATTATGGAATTGATTATATGTTAGGGTTGAGTTAAAGGATGTCATAAAGATATGGGTTGTTCCTGTTATACTTTAGGATGCTGGAGATATTAAGATGATTTTATATAAGTTAGATTAGTGAATTGGGGTTACTTAGTTCCTACAGATCGGGAGTTGTTGGTAAAACGAAGTATAGTTAGAACTTATGTTTTCCATTGATGCAGAGATGATTACGTTGAGCAGAGCTACGACTAGTTAGAGAGTTAACACAATTGTAGAGCGAGGGTTACGAGAGTATCAAGAGGCAATTTGTGAGATTTAAAGGTCAGTAAGGTAAAAATGAGAAAGATATGAGCTATCGGAGTACAAGAGGTCATAATTGGTTCAGACCTCATTTAAGAGGCCAGAAGCGCCGTGGTTCAGTATCCAGGTATGTTAGTGATTTCTTTAGAAGCATGTTTTTCAACTTATGTGTTTCAAGAGCAAAGAGATTAAATACGAGAGTGGAGAAAGGTTTGTCAACCTACGATGTTAGTAAATTCAGTAGAAGGCTATGAAGGGTATGAGCGGATCTAAACAGGCTAAAAGTCGGGGAATGAACGACAAGATTTCGGGAAGGATAGAAGTAAGCGTAGGAAAGAGCAAGTAAATAACCAATGGAGACCTGTTATGGTGATGGTATGATTAAATGCGATACGTTAACGAGAAGAATGGTTTGATAAGGCGATGTACCAGAGAATGGGATCAGGGACAGAGTACAAGACTAGTTTAAACATTTGAGGACGGATATTTCTAAGGAGGGAAGGATGTTACACCCCGAAAAATTTTGTGTTACCAAGACTGTAGGCGGCTTAGTATGAGCTCAAGGGAGAGGAAAGTTATACAATGATCAGGGATGAAGAATATATATATATATATATGACATTTGGGGACTGTATGAAGTAAATCAGTTAACACGTTACTTGATGAATAGCCCTCGTAACCGTAAGTTAAGGTGGGGCCCACATGTCGGGGTTTTATAAAGGACATATGAAAACTGATATGAGTAGTGCATGGGAAGTTGAGCAAATTTTAAGAAGGACCCTTAAGCCAAATATGGGCATAAGCCCTCCAAAAGGATGATTTAAGGATACGTTTTCGGATGATCTGATTTGGAGGGGCCAAAACGCTATTATAAGTTTGGAATTTGAAAACACACCAAAAATGAAAGTTGTAGATAATTGAAAGAGCTTTCCAACCATAGGTCATGGGCCCTCATACGATATCAAGATCATGAATTATGGCCATTTTAAGATAAAGACTCTAAGCTGCCAAATGGCTTCCGCGGGTCCCACTTGGGAAAGTCGGTGGAACCGACTTATGAGGGGTATAAAAACCCCATCAACCCCATTTTTTCAGCATATTACATTCTCATAAGTCCTAGAAACTTCCCAACACATCCCCCAAAAATTTATAGCCCATTAAATCAAGAATTTAACAAGATTACACCAAACTAGTCCATGAAAGGTGATTGTTCTTGCTTCTACTTGATGTTGTGGAAATTTGGTCTTGTATAAATTTGGTGTGGCTGAATTTCTTCAAATATAAGGTATGTTCTTCATCCTATCTCTTATGTTGAGTTGATTTGAAGGTTTAGCAAGTCTTAAAAGTGAAAATAGTTATGGAAAGGTCATAAAGTGTTGTATGTAGTTGTTGTGTTTATGGACGCTTTTGAGCATGTTGTGGTCATATGGCCGTGCAGATTTACATGTATGGAGATGGTATCTAATGTTGTTGGTGTGTTGATGAAATTATGCTCCTTGATTGGGATGAAAGGAAGTGTATATTGTTGTTGTCTGTTGAAAAACATCGTGCGGGATATTTTATGGAATATATTAGTTTTGATAATATTGTTGTTGATGTTGGTATTGTTGTTGTTGTTGTTGTTGGTTGCTGGATTGTGACTTCGGGCTAGACATATAAACAGGGGAGATGCTGCCCGAATTTCGGCAAATTCTAGAAAGAATTAATTTGAAGGATTAAGGTAAGCACATGAAGATGAGCCTAACAATAGTATAACTTCTCTTGATTGTAGACCAAGGTTTGGTAGAAGTAGGTCAGCGAATAGATAAGCTTCAGGTATGTTAAGGCTTTTCCTTTCTTTCTTTTTGGCATGATCTTTTGATATGAGCAAACAACGAGTAATTGAGTCTCCATATTACTTTACTCTTAGAATTATTAGGAGTATTTTAGTTATTGATGATCCTGTTCCCCTCTGTGATGATTATTCCTTCTGCTTATGGGTCCTAAGCATTGTATCATGATAATGTTAGCTATGTTTATGCATTGCATTCATTTGCATACATGCATATTGACCCGTGACCGAGAAGGCGTTATATACACGTATATTATGTATATATATATATATATATATATATATATATATATATGGGTATGGGAAAAGATGCGAACGTTATATATGCATTGCCACCTCATCACCGGGTGCACGACGATGATTATTATGCCCGGGGGGCTGCCCGAAGGGTCATTATGTTATTATGCCCGAAGGTTCCGCCCGGGGGCCATTATGTTATTATGCCCGAAGGGGGCCATTATGCTATTATGCCCGGCGGGGCCTATACGGGATATGGATCGGGCCGTATATTCCCGCACCATGACCCATGCATATCTTACGCCCGCAGGCATTTTCGAAGCGTACACATAGATGCATTCACACGTACATGTTCGTACAATCGTACTTACGGATGCATTCCGCCCGCCCGTTTAGTTTACGAGTTTCGCATTTTCTTTATGACTCTATGTGTATGTTACTTTTCCGCCTTACATACTCCTGTATATTTTCCGCCGATTCCCCTATTATTCTGGGGGGGTACGCGTTCATGTCCTCGTGTTCGTATAGCTAGGAAGACGATTGCATCCTTAGGCCGCTTCTTCGCTGACAAGAGAGCACTCCTCTCTTGCCGGAGTTCGTCGTCTAGACACCGGTATATGTTTTGATGTTTATGGGTGGCGGCGGGCCCCGTCCCATCCGGGCAAAGATGTCCATTATGTCAGTAGAGGCTTATAGACACTTATATTCAGTCAGACAGTAAGGCCCGCTCATCACTTGTTTGGTTATATAGTTTTATCGGGTAGCCTTGTCGGCTTGTACCCAAGCTCAGTTTAGTGAAGCATGTATTTATATACCTTTCGAGGGCGGTGACCCTCCGGGCCGATGATACCTATCGGACAGAGTATGTTGTGAGTGCCTAGTGGCCCGTAACGAGCATGAGCAAAGATGTTATATATGAATTGTGGCATCTAGGTGGTCGCCTTAGTATTCGTCATACCCTCCCGTTGGCCGTGACAAAAGTGGTATTAGAGCGGGCTCGTCCTAGGCGTGTGTCTCGAGCCGTGTCCGCAGTCTTGTTTATGGGTGTGAAGTGCGCCACACTTATAAGCAAGAGGCTGCAGGGCATTTAGGAATGATTGGCACTTCTTTCTCATCTTAAATCGTGTCATAGAGCTAAATTATAGGATGTGATGTCCTTGATTCTAATCCTAGATGTTTTGATTATGGATGAGCATTGATTATGCCGCTATGAGGTAATTGATGAGAATTAAAGTTGTTACTCCGAAAGGAATGTTTCCTGCCTTATTAATATTGATAGACTTTGATATAAGAGCTCGAGCTAGATGTTACGGGTATTGTGGTCGCCTTGTGAGGCATTAGATGTATTTTGTAGGCTGTGTACAAGAATGAGGCAGTAAGAAGTATAGATGAAACTCTGCCAAAAATTTTACAGATTGAATTGTTTGAATGTCTATGCTATAGAGAAAGAATAAAGGAAAAAATGTGACAATCAGATGTTTGGTAAGTCATGATTGAATGAACAATTATGAGATGCCTTCAAAGAGAATTTTTAGAATGATTGTAATTTAATTTAAGGGAAGAACCCTGGAGGGGGGAAAATGATTAAAAATTAAAGGAGTTGGAATAAGTGCATTCGAGCTTTCGGAGAATTGAGATTATTGAAGGTATAGGGAAAGTTGACACCAAGAATTCAAGTGCGGTATTACGATTTAAAGATTGGTCCGTAAGAGATAACGAAGAGATATTGATAAGGAAAGGGAAGTTAACGAGTAAGGAAAAATTTTACTCTGAAGTTTATATATATCTACATAAGATCGGATGTTGATGACGTAATACGTACCGTTTATCGTACTTCCTATTGATGTAGGTTTACATTGGGATTTAGAAGTCACTAGTCATTCGACTTCAAGGGGATTTTGAGTATTTGATAGTTGGTACTTGTTAACCTCAAAAAAATTCCCATTAGCATACAGTGGGTAGACTAACGGAGGGTACGATGTATACGATGTTTTGGTAAGTAAGAAATAGCATTTGATGACCCTAAACGAGGTTTCAAAGGCATTTAATATAAGGAAAGAAAGTTGTTAAGGAAAGTAAGTCATATGTTGTGTGTCGGATAAGAATTATGAGTATCGAGTTAATGAAGTTCTAATGATGCTTTGGAGAAGAGTTATAACGTCCCTTAGATTGGTATTGAGGTGTTAAACAAGTGTTAAGAAGGTTCCATAAGGATCGGAGATCAAACGAATCGACGAGAACAAGTCTCGGATAGCTGGGCATCATACGGCCAGACATACTGGCCATATAAAATACACGGACCGTATGTCCAGCCGTAGGTTCAGCCCAGAACGGCACTCTTCCACCGGACCAAACATACGGTCCGTACATACGGTCGTTGAAAATATACGGACCGTATGTTAGTCCGTATGTTTTGGCTTCCGGATCGAACTTAAACGTTGATATAAGGACCCTCTCTCATTATTATTTCATTTCATTTTCATTCCACTCAAGTCAAGAACTCTCTAGAATATTCTCTACACTTCATCCACAAGAATACAAAGGAAATTGATGATCAACTTCATCAAACCAACAAAAATCAAGAGTGTGGAACACATTAAAGTCATCTAAGTCAAGA
>NW_026713882.1:0-51564 GCF_029784015.1 Lycium ferocissimum | reverse complement strand
GAGTTATGAAATGTAGCGTGATATGAAGTATGATATGATAATCTCATGATATATGGTATGATATGTGATGACTTGATGATATGATGATTAAGTTTTGCGAGTCCCTCAGCGGGAGGCGGGACATGTTATATGTTATATATATGTATACGGGAATATGATCGGTTGGTATCGCATCCGGTGGTGGGGCAAACCCGATGCAAACCCAATGGTGGGGCAAACCCAATGATGAGGCAAATTCCACATTGGTTTAGGCAAATCCCACACTGGTTTAGGCAAATCGCACACTGGTTTAGGCAAATCCCACATTGGTTTAGGCGAATCCCACATCGGTTAATGTCACCTCAGTTATATCCCGCATTTTTGTACATTGGAACAGTCCGGATTAACTATGGTAAGTTAGGGTCAAAGCCATTCCGGGATGCAAAGTCGAGACTTTTGACCTTCGATTTTATTTTGAGACATAAGTTGTGCATGAATTTGTTTGCATGGATCAATTAGGAAAATTTGGGACCAAAATTGAAATTAGTGGAACTTGAAAATCAAGCATTTTTCATGCATTTGGCCGTGTGGCTTGGAGGAAGGCCCACACAATTTGTGGACAATTTTAATTGGTCCAACACTTGTGTGGGCCAAGGGACACTTGTATAAGTCTTGCATTAGTTCAAAAGATGACTACCAACTCATTTTCATCATCCAACACTTAGAAAAATATCAAGAAGTTGAAGCACCACAAAAGGTGACTCTCGGCCAAGCACAAAAAAATTGAAGATCAATTTGAGCCTTCCCAAAAATATTTCCTTGTTACAAAACCACTAATTTGAGGTCCCTAAGTAACGTGGAAGCGTTGTTCGGGTCATCCAACCACCCGTTGTGTAGATCGCAAACCCTAGGCAAATTGGGGAGTTGAAGAAGAAAGGTGAGATTTCATTATGTTTTATGTGTTATAAAGGTTGTATGCATGTTGTAGTATGTTAAAATGGAGGAAAATCATGAAATATAGTGAGTTGGAATTGAGGCCATGTGTATGAGGTTTGGCCGTGTGAGGTGTGTGTATGTGTGTTGTGTTTAAGTGATGAATTAAGTTCCATGTAGTATGTTAATTGTTGTAGTGTGAAGAAATGAGTGAGAATTATCAATATGTGCATATTGGTGTGTTGGCCGAAAATGGGTCATGTTATATGACAAAGAACGCATTAATGTCGCTTAGTGTTTTAGTGGTTGTCGTAATGAATTTTATGTTGGAAATGAGCTTTTAATGACTCAAGATTGATGTTGTAACTGTATGGGCTGATTTGGAGGTTATTGTACATTTAATGTAACTTGTATAATTATGAGAATGATATTGTTATAATGTGAATTGTTGGTGCAAATCATGGTTTGGAAATGAGGAATATGTTATAGGGGTGTCTCGGGTTTGGGGGTTTTCGGGTAGATTGGAGCAATTTTTGGATTGTTGGAAATGTTGTATGAATTGAGTGGAATGTCTTTGGATGTTGTTGGTATGGGTTCGGGTTAGTATTTGAATGTATAAGCGTGGATGTTGGCTTGAAGGTAAGCTAGTTGAATTGAATTTATGAATGTTGTTGAATGATGAAAAAGAGAGCTATTAATGTTGTATTGCCTTTCGGATTGCTTATTGTTGTTGCTAGGTTGGTTGTTGTTGTTGATTTGGCCGAGTTAAATTCTCGGGGTGGCCTATTTACAGGGGAAATGCTTTATTTCTGTAGAATTAAGGGCTAAATTGGAATTAAATGCCCAAATGTCTCTAGCTAATGTTTGGCATATTATGACTTGTTTGTAGATCTTGGGCAGCCCGAGACGTAGGTTGGATTTATCTTGAGTTTGAGCTAGCGTTGAGTGCGTACGTGGTATGTAAAGCGCAACCCTTCCTTCTTTTGGCATGCCTTAGTTACAAATAGGCTATGACACGAGCCTCGAGGAAATTCTATTCTCGCAATCCGAGCATGTTTATGACTTTTATTCGTTTTTGGAAATTCGTATGTTGATATGATGAAATATTGGCCTTTATGCCTTTGAAATAATTGATTTTCAACTTTTGCGCCCAAAGTTTGGCTTTTAAAAGTTAAAGTAACTACGAACGCCGTATCTTTCACGAAAGGCTCGGATTGCCTCGATATGCTCGTAGGTGATTGTATGATGTATGCTAAGTATGTTTTTCATAGGGGGGCCGACTCGGTCGACACCCCTCTGTGGGCCCCGCGACTCTCCTTAAGTACTTCTGACGACTTTTGAAAGGACATGACATGACTACTATTCCGATTTCAAGTATGATCAGTTTACATATCTTTTGAGTTTGTAATAATGATTTGGTAACGTATGATGACTACGATTTTCATAGGCGGGCCCGGATTGGGTTGACGCTCGTCCGTGGGTCCCGCGACTTTCTTCTGTATAGTTCTGATGGTTTTTGAAAGAACTTAATATGACTACCTTTCCGACCCCCGAGTATGACTATATATTTATTTAATAAGTCGGAAACGTAGATTTTTACACTTATGATTCCGATACGTGTCTACGAGTCCTAAAGTTCTATTTGATATGTTCCCGAGTGATATTCGGAAGAAAAATCTGATTTGACTAATGGTTTGGTTTGTAAATGATGGTTCGTTGTGATTAACATATTAAGTCTTGGAAATTATTTTAAAAAATTGTATTTGGTTACTCATGATTACGTTCGTATACTCTCCGTTGTACATTTTTCGCCAAGTCCCGGCCGGTTAGGTTATTGTGCGCACTATGCTGTATTCTGAAGTATGTTGTGTATTACGAAATATGAATATGATGCGAGGTCCGATATGATATATGATGTTACGATATGATGTATGATGATATGATTAGTTGGTATCAGATCGGTTCGCCGAGCCCCTTTTGGTCCGGGAACCGGTATGTATTATGATGTTATGATGTGGCCGGTACACCGAGCCCCTTTCGTAGGCAATCGTGTATATATGTTACGTTATATGTTATATATATGAGTTCTGTAATATGATCAATAGGAATCGGAGCCGGTGGTGGGGCAAACCCAATGGTGGGGCAAACCCAGTAGTGAGGTAACATTCCACACTGGTTTAGGCCAATCCCACATTGGTTTAGGCCATCCCACATTGGTTTAGGCCAATCCCACATCGGTTAATGACATCTCATATGATCGGTTATGATGTTATGATGTGTTACGGTATGTATATGATGAACATTATATTTGTTCTCTGTATCTCCTATGTATGAATTGTATGTCAGACGCAAGCGCTTTGATATTTCAGTTATTATGCCTACTTCTGCACTTCTGTTCGACTATGACTCAGTTCTGTTTACGGTACCTTCTGCTTTGCATACTCAGTACATATTCCGTACTGACCCCTGTCTTCGGGGGCTGCGTTTCATGCCCACAGGTACAGATACACGTTTTGGTGATCCATCGGCGTAGGATTTTCATTCGCATTCGGAGTGCTCCCTTTGTTCTCGGAGCCGATATTTTGGGTATATACTCTCCGATGTATATGTTTATGTTTATTCGGGCACGGCGGGGCCCGTCCCGTCATCCGATTACGCTCGTTAGGTATTAGAGGTACGTAGACATAGATGTGGGTTATGTACGGTTTTGTTCGGATGCGTGAGTAAGTTGTGTTTGGGCGGCTCGTCCATCCGTGCGTGCCCCGTCGGTCGCGTGTATGTATGCTTTTCTATATTATGTATATTATGATAGCCTTGCCGGCTTCTGCGTATTATATGTTTTGTATGCGTCGGTTTGGAGCCACGTTTGATACTGATTTATGTACGAGTCGTTTGTATGCCGAATCTGGTTCGTGAGCGCGTATGGGTGCCCAGTTCGGGCACTAGTCACGGCCTACGGGGTTGGGTCGTGACAACCTCAGATGATAAGTTATGATGTTATGATGTGTTACAGTATGAATATGATGATCCTTTACTTATGTCACTCAGTCCCATTATGGGCCGGATATGATACATGACCTTGATATGCATGGTTCGTATTTCAGGAGTAAGCATTTTGTCATTCTGATTATTATATTTGTCTTCTGTACCTCTAGTGTACGATTTGTGTTTCAGATGCAAGCACTTTGATATTCTGGCTATTATGCTCACTTTCTGTACTCCGTACTTCAGTTATGACATCGTTTTCAGTATGCCATGCTTTACATGCTCAGTACATATTCCATACTGACCCCCTTTCTCCGGGGGCTGCGTTTCATGCCGCGGTACATACGGATACGAGAGAAGATGTTCCCGGCGGGATTGGCGAGCTCTATTTTCTCCCGAGTCTTGCGAGTCGTGGTGCTTATCTTATGCTATCGGAGTTATGTTAGAGACTTTGCGAGGGACGTTGTCGAGTGTATGATATGTCGGATTTGTTTTGCAAGCGGCTATATAAGCCGATGTATTGTTGTGCATTATATTACGTATTTCATACGATTGCGTACTTTATTTGATTTGAAAAAGATGAAAAGCATGTTTGTTTTCCGAAAAATTTTCATTATGCACTTATGTCATGTTTTGCGGGCCCGCATATGATTATGAGTATTACGAAATTCAGCGGGTTCGCTCGGCCCTAGGTAGGGGTCGGGTGCCCATCATGCCCTATCAAAAATTAGGGTGTGACAAATTGGTATCATAGCAGTTTATCCTAGGGGTTGTCTGCAAAGTCGTGTCCAGTAGAGTCCTGTTTATGGTGTGAAGCGCGCCACATTTATAAACAGGAGGCTACGGGGCATCTAGGATGGTTACTCTTCTTTCACATCTGAGATCATGACATAAAGCCAAGTCATAGGGAATGAGACTTCTGATACTAACCTTTGGTTGCAGCAGAAGAATGGCATCGACAGAAGAAAGTGATTAGCGATGTTGGAAGTTACAAAGCACGCAGGTAAGCAAAGGTATGAAAGACATATGTTGGGTAAGGTACTGAAGTATGATCGAAATGTAAAGTTGAGAATTAAAAGGGAAAGTGAACAAGAAAGTGTAACAGGTGCAGTTTAAGCTGGGCATACAAAGTATGCTCATTATTTTCGTACTGTTGTTGATGTTGGGAGCCCTGTGAGGCTGTGATATGATATGATATGTATATATGTATGTTGGCCTTGTGAGGTATTGTTGGTATTTCCTGCGTGCAGGTTTTGAGGTAGTAAGAAATATAGAGGAATCTCTGCCGAAATGTTTCCAGAAATAAAAAGAGAATGAGATATGGGTTTGTAATACGACTTGAAAGGTCGTGCCGATAGTAATAGTGAGATTAAGACAAGAGTATAGAGGAAAAGAATTGTGATGTATATGAACGTATTGATAAGACAACTTGTGAGCTATTAAGGATAAAGTTGATCAGAAAGGGTAAGGGGTTAAGGAGTGGGTACACTATGAGATCGAATACGAACGGGACAATGTGAATATAATGAAGATTGTTGTGAAAATAAGTAAAGCCCAGTGAGAAAGTGGCCAAAGCTATGATGTGATCTATGTAGCTAAAATACAAAGGCAAGTGCGAAACGGAAAAACAAGTTATGGAACGAATAAGGAAGGGTTTGAGTTAAAGATTAAGAGACGACACGAGATAATGTGTTTAGAATGTTACAAGTTGAGTAAAGGGAATTACAAGTAGATGAGATTGCAGGTTATGATAATAAAGGAAACCCCCGAGATCCTTACAAGACCTTATGCGATTAGTTGAACATTCGAGGACGAATGTTCTAAAGGGGGGAAGGATGTTATATCCCGTATTTTGTACGTTGGGATAATCCAGGTTGACTATGATAAGTTAGGGACAAGACCATTCCGGGATACGAAGTCGAGACTTTTGACCTTCGATTTCGTTTTGAGGCATAAGTTGTTCATGAATTTATTGGCATGGATCATTTAGGAAAATTTGGGACTAAAAGTGAAATATTGGAAAGTTGGCAAATCATGAAAATTGGCCATGTTGGCCAATTGGCTTGGAAATGGTCCCCACACATTTTGTGGCCAAATTTAATTGGTCCAACCCATGTGTGGGCCATGGACACTTGTGTAACTCATATATGAGCACAAAATATGACCAATAAGTTGTCTTTTTATCATTCCACACCCCTTAGAAATTTCAAGAACTTTGGAGAACAACAAAGGGGCCATTCGACCATGGCAAGAAAAATGGATGACCATGAGTTGATCAAGAAAAATTGGTATTCTCATCACAGCTCGTGGGGCAGCATTTGGATCACCCATATAACTATCCACCTACTCCTCCTCATCCACAACTACATCTATTGGCTCGTCTTGCTCTGGCTCGGGAGTAGGTATATCATCATCTAAGGGCTCCTCATACTCTTCCCCAAACTTGCATAACACTCTGGCGTATGCATTGAGTGGAAATCGCTCATCAACACGAAAGCTACTGCCAGTAGTAGCGTGAGGGCCAAGTGTCAACTAAAGGCCGGAGGCATACATGTTGTCAGCGACGGAATCATCTCTAACGACGCCGAGAAGTCGTCGAGTCCGCATCATGAATATCATCGGTTTTTTACCTGGTCACATCAACAGCTGGTCCTATCACTGGCACCTCACCATCTAGAGCCTCCTCATCCACATCCTCCTTACGACAAATATGAGTGAGGGTACTGCCAAATAAAAACCTACGGGCTTCATGACCTTGGGGAACTTTTTTCATGTTTCTCTTCAGTATCGCCCCCATATTAATTCGCTGACCCGTCATCAAAGCATACACCATGCATATCCTCTCTCTACTCACATCAGAATAGTGGCCAATCGACATAATCCTCGCACATACAATTCATAGCCACACCCTTGTATTTTGTGTCATGTGGGTAAGGGAAAAAGATTTATGTGCATTATTATCAGACCTGCGAAGCCACCTAGCATTCGACTGAGGTCCACATAGAGTATGCCTCATCTGTCGATAAGGAGGCCAAAGAACCAACTGCTCAAATGCATCTTTGTCAACACCCCACGGGGTCCCCAAAAAATCACGTATGCAGTCATCAGTAAAAGGCACTACAACACCTCGAACACAAATTTCATCCGCATCATCAACAACCCAATTAGCATACACCTCGCGTACTAAATGCATGTTACATATACCTGGGTCTTTAAAGACAAACTGCAAGCCCAACTCATAAATTCGCCCCCAGATGTCAAAATGTTGTGCTTTGAGGCTAGCTTCCTGAATAGGTGTCTCAAGTAGGCATTTCATGGATTTGAACTTTTTGTACCACTCACGCCCGTAATCCTGCACCCAGTACAACCCACATTTTCTTTGCACTCTCTTTTGTTGTTGCCCTTGAGGTTGGTTAGCTTGGTGCGGTTGGCCACTGGTGTAGAGCTAGGGCCATGTAAAGGCTGGCCCTGAGAAGATTGGCCATTACGAGCTCTTTTCCTAGTTGGATTATCAGTGGCCTTCTCCTTTCTTGTGCCTCCTTTTTGCTTTGGTTTTCCTATACTTTAAGCGCCTGTGTCAACCAAATAAAAACATTAGCATGGTGTCAGGAGTGGCTAACTAACTAGGCCAATTGGGTGTCGAAACGACCCCACACTTAGTTCGCTAGCGTGGGTGTCAACTAGTCACGTGAATGGTACTCAGACTTCCCATGTAATTTGTTTGTCAACATTTTTATCGACGCGACTAGCAACACCCAATTTCAAAGCTTTCATAGCTTGAAATTCCAACAAACCACCCCACACTTAAATTTTTGCACATTCGTGAGGCAAATCACACAACCTAACATCCTACGACTAATGTTCCCTCAAGACGGTCGTCATCCATCCGTCGTTGGGACCATTCTGCCCATGACTATACTTTGGGGAATTTCATCGAACACTTGGAACGCATTGTTTATGCAACAACCTTTTTAATGGTCAAAGGATGATGAACAACCAAAATTTTGACATGGAATTCAAGCACTAGGCAACAACAGAGCTTCAATCATTATCACACTTTCTAAATCCACATTCTCCATTATCAAAATTTCACATTATCAACTTCCACCATTAACATAAACTCAAAGGCTTATATTGTTTCATACTTTTAGAACACATACATTAATTTAGAAGCAATTTCCTCATTTAATGTAAGGGGGGAATGGGAATGGGATGAACACATACCATGATTCAGAAAGATAAAACGAAAATAGAAAGAAAGAAAGTAAAAGAAAAACTTACAAGAATTTGGAGGGCAAACACCCAAGAATAGAGATGAAGGTTTGTTGTGGCGAAGGGTTTTAGGGGAATGAGGTATGGTTGAAAGAGTGAAATAAAAGGGGGGAAGGGGTTTTTAATTCTGAAATTCGGGTGGGTAAGTCGGGTCGACCCGACACTAAAAAAAAAATTCAATTTTTTTTTGTTTTTGCCCACCTCACTGAGCGAGACTCAAGGCGAGAAGTTGCCACGCCTTGGCCCGCGCTCGGTGAGGCCTCTTCTCATTTTTTCCTTAAATTTTTTTTACATTTTTTTGCTTCTTTGACTCACCTGCTCGCCGAGCGAGCCCTAAATCTATAAGGAGACTCGCTTTGAGCCGCGCTCAGCGAGGTACCTGTTCACTTTTTGTCATAGAAAAAAAAATTTCACCCCATTTGTTTCACGTTTCGCTGTTTCGCCTGTTTCCATCTTTTTGCCTACAAAACACCACTTCAACACTGCCCGTTAGCATGAATTAAAAATCCTAACTATGAAAGCAATAAAATGTTGGGCTGCCTCCCAACCAGCGCCGTAGTTTAGGTGGTGGCACGACTTTTTAAAAAAAAACAAATTTCATATGTATTACATTACAAACTCGAGTTGCCTCCCGAGAAGCGCTTTAGTTAACGTCGTGGCACAACGCAGGTCCTTCGCTTACTCATTCGAAAGATCCATTAAGGTCTTTTGTCTGTCCACATCCTCAGCCCAATAATGCTTCACTCTCTGCCCATTGACCAAGAAAGTTTCCTCGGTCTCTGGCTTACATAGCTCCACAGCTCCATGCTTTGTCACACTTACCACTTCAAAAGGACCTGACCACTTCGATCTCAGCTTGCCAGGGAACAGCTTGAGCCTTGAGTTAAACAACAGGACCAACTGGCCAGGCTCAAAAGACCGCTGCTGGATGTGCCTATCATGCCATCTCTTGGTCTTCTCCTTATACAATTTGGCATTCTCGTAGGCTTGCAGTTGAAATTCATCAAGTTCATGCAACTGCAACATCTGCTTCTTTCCCGCAAGCTCCATGTCAAGGTTAAGCTTTTTGATTGCCCAATATGCCTTATGCTCTAATTCAATCGGCAAGTGATGACTTCCCATAAATCATCCCGTAGGGAGAAGTCCCAATAGGCGTCTTTATATGTTGTTCGATAGGCCAATGGGCAGTAGCCGCAATCCCCGCTCGTCGTGTATTACAGCCTTTCTCAAGAATCTGCTTTATTTCTCGATTTGATACTTCCACCTGTCCATTGGTCTGCGGGTGGTATGTAGTCGCCACCTTGTGCCTCACCCCATATTGTTCAAGAGATTCCTCATTAAATAATTGCAAAAGTATGCTCCTCCATCGCTAATCATCGCCCGTGGGCTCCCAAACCTTGTGAATATGTTCTTTTACACAAAGCTCACCACCACCTTTGCATCATTTGTAGGCAAGGTGATTGCCTCTACCCACTTAGATACATAATCAACAGCTACGAGAATGTATTTATTCCCATAAGATAGAGGGAACGGCCCCATAAAATCAATACCCATACGTCAAATATCTCTACATCCTAAATATTGGTCAAAGGCATCTCATGCCTCTTAGAGATTGTTCGGATTCGCTGACATCTATCGCATCCCCTAGCAAACGTATGCACATCTTTGAATAATGTGGGCCAATAAAAACCAGATTGCAATACTTTTGCGGCAGTACGATCTCCACTGTGATGTCCCCCATATGGGGAGGAATGACAACTCTCCAACACTTGACTTACCTCGGTTTGTAGAATGCATCTTCTTACCAATTGATCAGAGCCTTACTTGAACAGATACGGCTCATCCCATATGTAGAACCGTGAATCATGATAGAGCTTCCTTCTCTGCTAGGTAATAGTTTTAGGTGGGTAGATTCCACTCACTATCAAGTTCACAATATCCGCATACCATGGTACTTCTACCGCAGGAATAGCAAAAAGTTGCTCATCAGGAAAAGCTTCTCGAATTTGACCGTCTTCTACCATATGATCATGATTCTCTAGTCTCAATAAATGGTCAGCTACTTGATTCTCTATCCCCTTATGGTCTTTGATTTCCACATCCAACTCCTGCAATAGGAGAATCCACCGAATAAGCCTGGGTTTCGCATCTTTCTTGCTAAATAAGTATCAAAGTGCACAAAGATGATCCGTGTATACTATAACATGAGTTCCCACAAGATAAGACCGAAATCTATCAAACGCATACACCACAGCTAGCAATTCTTTTTTCATAGCTGTATAATTCATCTGAGCAGCATCCAATGTCTTGCTGGCATAATAGATAAAGTGGAATATCTTATTCTTCCTCTAGCCTAAAACAGCTCCTACAGCAGTATCGCTAGCATCACACATTAATTCAAATGGCAAGTTCCAATCAGGAGCAATCATTATTGGTGCGGTCACCAACCTCCGCTTCAACTCTTCAAAAGCCTGCATGCATGCCTCACTGAATAAAAGCTTAACTTCCTTCTCAAGCAACTTGCACATCGGGCTCGATATTTTTGAGAAGTCCTTAATGAAATGTCTGTAAAATCCTGCGTGACTGAGAAAACTGTGCACCCCCTTAACAGAGACTGGGGGTGGTAGTTTCTCAATAATATCTACTTTAGCACGATCAACCTCCAAGCCCTTTTTCAACACCTTATGTCCGAGAACAATACCCTCTCAAACCATAAAGTGATGCTTCTCCCAGTTTAGCACCCAGTTCCTTCACATCTTGCAAGCACACGATCTAGATTCTGCAAGCATGTTGCGAACGAATTCCCAAAAGCAGAGAATTCATCTGGCCCGTCGACCGCTTCAGCGGTTCGGCCATCATTTTCGCGCATCACTTAGGCAGTTTGGCCATCGTTTTCGCGCATCATTTTGGCGGTTCGGCCACCACTTCGGCGGTCACCAGACACTAGAAAATTCTGGTGTCTTCCAAACTTGAAATCGACCCCTGGAACCTCCCAACACAAAACAAATATGCAGATATACATAAAAATGCGCTACAAACGCACTCGTGGTCTTGAAATTCTCATTTGAGGTCTCGTTGACCGAGTCAACTCCCGATACCTCAAAACTAACTTTCCAACTCAAGTTCGAAAATGCACGTGAGTGCATTGGAAACCAACCCATATATGCACAGAAGTTCTAAATGACCATCCAGACCTCTCGGAATCGACGGATTTTTGAAAAAAGTCTGTTTACCCAAAAGTCAACTTTAAGTCAACCATTTTTTACTTTAAGCCCAATTTTCACAAAAAACCACCCGAATCAAATCTAAACACCTCGGGAAGCGTGCCAATGGTCCCCTCTGGTCAAAAGTGAGCTAACCAAGCTCGAGAAAGGGTCAAAAGTGTCAGAAATGCAATAACGCCCAAATGGGTCGTTACATCAGATACCAATTAAATAATCGCTCGTCCTCGAGCGACAAGGAAGGGAACGAGGAAGATACCTGAGCCCGCAATAACTGGGGTTATCTCGAACACATATCGGGCTTCTCCTAATAGGGAAGATTCTCATCGAACAAAACTTAATCCCAAACCAATCACAATCCTTTGAAACAGGACCACAGACCATAGCCCATTCCGAACCAATGAAATACTCTGATTTCACTAACCTTTCTTTCGCACTTACTCTCGCCAGAAAGAATCCTTGATTCATCTGCGATCTCTACGCAATTCCATCAAAACTGATCTTACCAGCAGCCAACTTGGCTAGTTCTAAATCTTCTTAATCCTTCAAATCACAATACAGGAACCATACCACTGAATATCTCATCGAGCAAACAACTGATTACCTCTCGCACAATAGTTCTCCTAGAATCTGTACTAAATTTGTCACACCCTAACTTGATAGGGTATGATGGGCACCCGACCTTTACGTAGGGCCGAGCGAACCCACAGACTCTCATGATGCTCATAAACACACTGGCCCTTAAATCATGAAACGAATGCATAAAGAAAACTTCTCAAAGACCAACACACTTTTCATCTTTCTCAAATCGAGTAAAATCTATAAACATATGAAATCTGTAATATAATGCATAATGATACATCGGCTTGCGCAGCCGCTACAAGACCGACTTGTTACATACATGACTCGTCTCCGCAAAGTCTCTAACATAATCAAGATACCATAACATAAACACTCCGACTCGGGCAACGCTCCGGAGGAAATGGAGTTCGCCAATCCAAATTAGAACATCTTCTACTCATCCGTACGCACCGCGTGGTATGAAACGCAGCCCCCGAAGAAAGGGGGGTCAATACGAAATATGTACTGAGCATGTAAAGTACGAAATACATTAAACGTAATCATAACCGGACGAGGATTACGTAAAACAAGTATACCTAATTTAAAATCATAAGACTTGTCTTCGAGAACATATATCATGTACATGTCAATATCATAAAACCATCATGTGTACATATAGCGTGTCCTGTTCCCTTTCTAGTGAGGGAATCGGTAAATAAAATCATCATACGCATGTCATCATGTCATCATATACATATATATATATATCCACCCGGCCCCCAGCGAGGGGACTCGGAAGTAATCATCATGTCATCATACGCATCATGTCATATATATATATATATATATATATATATATATATATATATATATATATATATATACCGTACCCTACTCGGTCCCTCTAGCCGAGGGACTCGGTGAATAGAATCATCATATGCCATCCCGGCCGCCATCCCCATATCATCACATCATATCATCATATATATATACTTCGTACCCGGCTCTCTCAGCGAGGGACCGTGAACAATGCAATGAACCGTGCACGAATACGTACCCGCCCGGGACTCGGTGAAAGACATATCGAGGCTTGTACGAGCAAGTAGAGCGAGAAACCATACGCACACACATCATCATTACGTACTCTAATGGATAAGTAAGTAGTCGCCGCTCGAGAGTTAAAACGAAAATCATATTAAGTTCTTTAAAAAAAAAAAAGTCGTTAGGACTATACAAAGGAAAATCTCGGGGACCACGGATATGCATCAAACCAATCCGGGCCCGCCCATGGAAGTTAAAGTCATTATTCGTTATAAAACTTTCTACGAACGTTTCAAAGCAATCCGGTTCTGTCTATGAAAGTTACGGACATTTTTGGACAGAGGATCCTTTAGGAACAAAACCGTTTATACAACATTTTAAATCCAATCATATCAAAGACATAAAGACCGTAGCTTGACCATATTATGGATGCCAACATTAAGAAGCAAATATGAATCATAAACATGCTCGGGACTTAAGAATGGAGTTACCTTGAGGCTCGTATCATAGCCTAATTACAACTGGGACATGCCCAAAGAAAGAAAGGATAAGCTTTACATACCTCGTCCGCTTCCTAAGCTAATCCGAACTTAAGCCTCGGGCTTCCCAAGATCTACAATAACATCATTAGACACCAAACATTAGCTACAAGTACTTAGGAATTCAATCCCAAGCCATCACTTCATTTACAGAAATTTGGGCAGCATTTCCCCTATAAATTCAACAAACCCCGAGAATTCAACTCGGCCAATATCACCAACAACATCAATAAGTAATTCCAAACGTATTCTAACATTAGTAACACCGTTCTACATAATTCGACAACATTCCAATTACATTCAATTCAACCACATACAATGCAACCCGAAACCTTCCAAGTTCAAGAAAACAACAACAACACATTCCGTTCTTCTAAATTCACAAACTATACTGACAATGCACACGTTAACCACATCATTCTCATAAAAACAAGAAATCATATCAAAATCACGTTAGCTTCTAAAACAGCCCACAACAATTACAACTTCAATTTGAACCATCAAACCTTCATTTTCATCATAGAATCTACAACAACAACAACCAAAAACACTAAGTAAATTTAATTCATTACTTGTCACAAAACAGCCCATACTCACGGCTCAACATCAACATACAAAGTTTCATGAATTTCATTCATTTCTACACACTATTCCCTCCGTTCTAATCCGTTAAAACTCTGAATAAACTTGTTAACAATGAAAAGGAACCTTAATCTTACATCAAGTGTGCAGCCACCACGTCCACCCTCTTCTTCTTGGTTAATTTTTAGCTCAAATTGAAGGCAACGCGACGTACGACACTTTTCTCTTCATGGGCTTCGGAATCTCTGGGCGCGGATTTTGGTCAAAATTAGTTTTTCTCTCTAGGCTCTCCTCTCTTTTTCTCCAGAATTTTCTGGGTGTTTTGGTATGAAAAATGAGGAGAAAAGGCTGATATTTCATTTAAAAAGGTGTGGGTAATGGGCCTGACCCGGTTGGGCTCGGGTTGGGCCTGGCCCACTGACCTTTCTGCCTTAAAACGTCCATATCTCCTTATCCCAATGTCGCCTGTGAACCCACGACCTATGGTTGGAAAGCTATTTCAATTATCTACAACTTTCATTCTGGGAGTTTTCCCAAATTCCAAACTCATAATACCGTTTTGGCCCCTCAAAGTCAGATCACCGGAAGACGTTTTCTTAAATCGTCCTTTTGGAGGGCTTACACTCATTTTTAGCTTATGGGTCCTTCGTAGGACTTGCTTAACTTCACATGTACTACCCATACATCTCTTCATATGTCCTTTATAAAATCTCAACATGTGGGTCCCACCTTAACACACGGCCACTTTGGCCTTTTCATGAAATTTTTATTTCAACTTCTAGCCCCTAATTTCCCATAATATTTTCACGCCAATAAAATTCATAAACAACTTGTGCATTACACCAAATCGAAAAATAGCCTTGTCCTTAACTTATCATGGTTAGCTCGGATTATCCCAATGTACAAAATACGGGATATAACAAAATTCATTGCAATCCATTATTCTATCCAAATAACTGTTCTCAGAAAATATCATCAAATCCACTAGGAAATCCTAACAAGGTTTGGTAAATCTGTCATACCTCAAACGTGAGCTGAAACACATCAAATACTTAAATGTCTTCCTGGAATTATAACTATAGACCATTAAGCTAAATTCGAACCACCTGCCCCTGAATGAATGCACAGCTCTCAGATCACCGATAGTCTTTAGAACTGACTCCAAATTTCAAAACCAATCACAGTCATACCACGCAAAACAATTCATGCCTGTCACCCCCGACTCCACAAGTTGAGTCCTATCCAAGTTATCAACTTAGTACCGAAGAGCTATACCCTACGATTTCAATCTTCATGTTTCTCAACTCTTACCTAATACGTAAATCCAGTAGCATTCTGAAATTTTTGGCGCAAAACCTATAGCCTCATATAATAGGAACTCCACAATCCTTTCTCTTAAAGCACACTAACTCATCCACTGTAGAATATCACAAACTTTTCCCAACGGCATACCACCAAGCCACTTTTATAAATCTCAACATGTTTTACTAAAATATTCTTATTACTAGCTGCCGATCACGAATCTCATGAAATTTTCCTCAATTTCCATCAGTGCACTTGTACCGCCATCATTTGACCATTACTCGAACCCACTCAAAGAACCTATCACATAACCATGAGTCTCGTACAAATCACACCTGGAGATAATAGTAGGCCACAAACTATATCCATTATAGTTTCCTTAACGCTTACCAGTCTAAACCGAACACTCTCTAAATCTTGCGTATCACATAACAGTCTCACTCATATCCTCATGTATCTCACTTAAGCATCCTTGCCCGAATTGCCTCACTCAATTTCCAAAATGTTATCCCGAAGTTAACTCAGCTAACCCCTTGCTGAAGTATCCAAGTTTACTAATGCCTTACTCAATAATTCCTGTAACTGCTCCTTAAGCTCCCTCACTCGGCCGGTGCCATCCGATATGACAGAAAAGAAATAGGGCGAGTGCCGGATCTAAGTACACATCATTGCCTATGTTTAGGAGTTAAACCCAATTATGCCAAGTCCCAACTACTCAATCCAAACCCGTATAGAGCAAATACATCACAATAATATCGCCAAAAGGCCATAACAGAACACTATCCCCGTATCCAATGTCAACAAGTAAGATACTACAATATCATGATCAAGATATATCATTAATCACTAATATATACTATCTCCACATGGCAGCAAGCCAATAACAAACAGAACAAGATAAGTCACAACACAACAGGGTGGCTAGCCCCAAATCATACGACAAGGCTCAACCTATAACATGACAGGAAGGCACTTATGAATAGATAGACCCTGGATTAAACAATACAGACAAAACTTATGTTGGAGCCGTAAATGGTACCCGAGATAACCGTATTCGACGCCTCTACTTCTGCCCACTCCAAAATGCATAAAATCTGCTTCGACCTATCTGCCCTGCCTGAGATCCACCTCGAGGACCCTGCGAACCACCGCGGCCTGACTGAGCACTACCTCTAGATGAAACACCACTATGGCCACCACATGCTGCCGCAGTCCCTCGAAGACCGAATATCTCGCTCGGTCGAGTACACCTCTAGACAGGCTGCCCCTACACGGCTACAATGTATCCTCAAAGGCCGAACCCGACGAACAGAACCGGCAGGTAAACCCGCATGGAACCACACTACGCAGGTCGAGATGAGATCTCTCGCAACAACTTTTACCCGGAAGGCCCACTAGATAAAGCTCGTAAAGCCGATTGCACCCGAACTACCGGGAAGATAAGGCTGATACGCCTGTAAAGACCGACCGTCGCCCCCAAGCTAGAACCACCATATTCTCAACTGCCGGCCGCCTCTTCATTACCCCTCCAAATGCACGGGCCTTAGCAGCCTCGACTAAAGAAGCATGCTCAACGATGGACTGGAAGAAATCCCCCATGGCCTCCATCTGAAGGCAAGGAATGCAAGAGGACCGACTAACCTACTAACGAAATTCCTAATCCTGTCAGGCTCAATAGGGATCAAAGGGGTAGAATAACGGGCCAGATATAGGTAACGAGTCACATAGGCCTCCACAGACATGCCCCTCTGCTCAAGATGTGAAAAATCCTCCCTACGTGCCTCTTTCAAAGACCGCGGCACATACTTCTCAAGGAAGGCCCGGTAAAACTAAGTCCAACTCCGGGAGGGGAACCCTCAGGTCTGCAAGCCACAAAATACCTCCACCAAGTCTTCGTGTAGTCGAGAAACTGGTAGGACACATAGTCAACCCCATGGGTCTCCACGTTCTCTATCTGGTGCAGCAACTCATGCATATCTAGAATAAACTCATAAGCATCCTCAGAAGAAGTACCTGAAAACTTCGGCGGCTCTAACTTCCTGAATCGCCCAACAAGATCCTGATCTGACGTAGTCATAACGGCAAGCCTGGTCCGACATCATCACCGGTGAGCGGCATCGCATCAATGCGGGGAGCCACGTGTCGCGGCGGAGTGTGTCGACCGAGCAGGTCCTACTCGAGTGGTCTTTGCCCCAACTAGTCTCTGCGACCCTCGCCAGAGTCGTAACTTGTTGCACCGCCGGCATCAAGATAATGTACAATCCTAGCCATAGTGTCATAAATTTCCGGATTAGAAGTAACCTCCGGTTGTGTCCACACTGGGGCCACACCATCCCCTGCGGCCTGGCCTTGATCCGGCTGATACTCAGGCTCGAGAGAAGGAGATCTCTCTCACCGTTGTCCTATCGCAGAGCCCGGCCTTTCACGGGCGTGCGGCCCGAGGCCTATCGCTCGTCGCGCGCCTCCTCGTCGTGCCCTCGGCCATCATAGCTCGAGTCCTCACCATCTGTGAGAGAAGAGATAGGCGTCAGATACCAATCTGATCTTTTCAGATATAAATTTGAATAGATTAGCACGAAAAAATGAAAGAATTTGATGTTTTCAAAATGTCTTATACCCTCTCGCACATAAGTACGGAGCTCATCATACCGATCCACGAGACTCTACTAGACACGCTCTTGTATTATAGACCAGGTAACCTAGGGCTCTAATACCAAGTTGTCATGACCCAATTTCACAAAGTCACGTAGGCACCTACCTATCCCACCTCGATAGGCGAACCCTGAATTCAACATTCACAAACTCAATATATATATAGCGGAAGAAAATAAAGCAACGAAGCCTGTCATTTGGATATATAATAAATGCGGAAGTAATCATAAACCACCCCAGTATCTGGTCTGATCATACAAGAGCACTAACTAAATACTACAAATGCAAGATGAAAAAGTCTCAAAATACAATTGTCTTGAAATAAGAGCAAGACAAGTAGGTAAGTGAAAGAACATTCGGGCAGCGGCCGTCATCATGCTCACCCTAGAATGACTCTACAGCAGCCTCGCCGATCAGCCGTGAGGAAAAAAAATGAACCTGTCTAATACTCTACATCCATAAAAGAATGCAGCAAGCGTAGGTCAGTACAAAATAACGGTACTGGTAGGTATCATAGGCCGACTAAGACTAGTTGACATATATGAAGACAATAAGGTAAAAGAAAACATGTAAATGATAGAATACAAGTCATGCTTTTCCACGTAATCACCGTTCATATCCAACCTTATGTTATAACAACTAATCTCAATTGTTCCAACCATTCACACATATCAAACAAGTCTTCTAGTACGATCCAACCAACGTAGTCTAACTCAAAAACAGCCAAGAAGTATAACCAACACCATAACCAAGTCATAATTAACCAAGAAGTATAATCAAAGAAATGCAATATGAGGCATGAATGCAATCCGATGTAATGCAATGCCTGTACTCTTGTACTCCGATATCGGAATACCTCCACGCCTCGACAAAGACAACCCATGGGGGACCCGCAAAGTCCAAGCACCGGCACTCCGAACACAGCTCAGAGGACCAAATATATGAAGGTCTCATAATATCAGTGTTCCATATTAGTCACTCCACACACAACCCAGAGATGACTCAATATCAAATATGTCTCGGAAGAATATCGGTCACTCCGCACACAGTCCAGAGATGACACAGTATCCAATGCAATAATGTATGCAGTATGAATATGATGCAAGTACAGTATCAATGAATCGTAACCGTGCCTGTCACACCCCGATCTTACTAGGGTGTGATGGGCACCCGACCCCATACTCGGAGCCGAGCGAACCCGCTGACTCTTATTACATACATATTCTCTTTGGATTCTTAGGTTAAACAAAAATAAAATACATAGTAAAGTTTTCAAAATCTTTTGTCGTTTCCAGTTAAACACAATCTGTAAACATAAGGGCTCTGTAACATAATGTATAATAAAAACATGTCGGCTAGTAGGGCCATTTTTCAAGCTGACACTCTAGACCCACGACACTGTCTGCAAAGTCTCTAACTTCGAACAACCGCACAAAGACATATAATCGACTCGCGCACTCGGCACAAATGCGCAGTCTACCAACTCCACCGGGGACGTCTTATCGTAATGCGCTTCTACTCAGCGCGCGTATTCGAAACGCGGCATGAATACGCAAGTAAAAAGGGGCGTCAGTACGAGTAATGTACTAAGTATGTAAGGCATGAATAATATCACAAAATCATAATAGAGAACATAAAACACAACATAGGAGAGTGATATAACCTGTATCTCTGTTTGTCTACCATGACAGATATTATGCGAGTTAGCTTTACCTTTTGGAGTACTATATAGATACTGCAAGTAAACTACCCGACCGTGTAGGTGCGGTGTATAACTGCCCGACCATATAGATGCGGTGTATAACTGCCCGACCATATAGGTACGGTGTAACGCTTTCTGAGCAGACCATGGAATAAAGGAGTAATTTGTCATCTGAGTGCCCCTTGGGGCGGATGTCATGCATGCTAGCTTTTTTAAAAAAACATGTAAATATCTGTAAGTAAACTGCCCGACCACGTAGGATCGGTGTATAACTGCCCGTCCATATAGGAACGGTGTATAAGCCCGCGTCCAGGCCTCCCGCGTCCGGGGTGTAATCGCCCACCGGCAAGCAGTGTGGGTCCGCCGACCGCCCGTTGGACGGCACGGTGTCATAAAATAAATCATATGTAAAAATAAAGCATGCATGAGAGCCCAAATGAAAGCTACAATTCTTTCGGAGTGACGTAAGGTCGGTAACCTCCGATTACATTATGAAACCTCCAGGAACGTCCTGTCTCACCTTGAAGGAACAATTATAAGGCGAGACTATCAACCAAGGATAACATCACGGGAAAACATAAAACAGGGTCATGACATATCATTTCATATACCTTGAAACCTTTAAAATAGTTATTGTCCAAAAATTTGCTTAACATTTCATATCGTCGTATTCATGGTACGAACATATCCTTGGCATATTCGTCCTAGTCATTTTCTCATATCTAGCCTTATCATTGTCATCATAAAATCATAGTCGTTGTTTTGGTCATAAAACTTTCAAAAATCGTAAAACTTGGATTTTGGAGAAAAATGGATATTTTGGAAAACATTCATAAACTTTTAGGAAGGAAAATCATGCTTTGAAATCATAACTTCTAACTTTTAAAAATAAGGACGTTATGGGAGCATTCATAAAATCGCAACGTATGATTCATGCCATAGAAGGAAAAGGGGAGATCCTTAACATACCCGTCTCACGACCAACTAGCTACGCTAATTGTCCAAGCTCGCTACCGCTATTCTACATTCAAGAAAATTAATGCAACCATTAGATTCATCACATATATTTGTCGGTCTTTCGACACATTTACTTATGGTTCAGCCAATTCTCTGCGATCTCCCCCGTAAATACACCATCCCCGAGAATCTAACTCGCCAATTTTTTTAATCAATAACCGGAATTCAACCCGGCCAAACTATCAACAATACCAACAAATCTTGCCAACAATGCCGACAATTAATCCAAGACACACTCTAACATTAATAACCCTGCCATAATTCATCGGCAACTCATTCATATGCAAGCCAATCACATATAATCATGCCAAAACCAATGATACTACATTCAAGCATTATGCCAAAATTATTTCAACATGATTCAAGAATGCTTCAAACAATTTAAAATATTCCAATAACCCCATCAACATACCATATCACCCCAAAACTTCCCAACTTCAATAAGAACATCAACAACCTAATTTTTTCTTTTAAATTCAATTACAACAACTCAATAATTTGCATACTAGCAACATCATGCTAACAACATCATTTTTCTTAAATGCAAGAACATTATGTTCAATTCACACCAACTTCTAAAATAACTCTACAACCACAATTTCACTAGAATCACCTAACTTTCATTATCCACACAACATCCACAACAACAACCAAACACTACATAAAACAATTAATCATCTCTCCTACACATATATACATACACGGCCACATCAAATATTCACACTTCCATGAATTTCTTCCACTTTCACATACTACAACATACATAATTGTCCATAACATATAAGAAAAGGGCTCAAACCTTACTTTTTTTATCCTTCCCTTGGCTAGAATTCCCCAACTTGTATGAATATGTATATTCTTTCGCTCCAATAACCACTTTACCTTACTAAGGGCTTCAATGGATTGTTTGGCTAGAGAGAATAATTTTTGAAGAATTATTTTCCAAGATTTTTTTTTCTCTCTTTGGTTTTTGGCTCCTTTTGGTTTTTTCTTTTTTTTTTCTTTCCAACTTCCAAATTGATGAATAAGTCATCTTTCCCCCATATATATATATATATATATATATATACCTGGTCCTCATAATGACAATTAGACATATATCCCTAAGCGTTTGGCTTGAATTCATTTGGCCAAGTTTTGGGGAGTGGGGTCCACGGCCAAGTGGCCCTTTTCTTGAAATTTCTAGAGAATTTCCTTTAATTCATGAAAATCATTTCCCTTAGTTCCAAATTTGCCCCTAGCCTTCCTCCATATTTCCATGAGTCATATTGCGAATTTCCCTTTGTACCCCTAGCCTTTCCGCAATATTACCATAAAACTCTTTGTGAATTTCCATGTTTACTATTAACCTTTCAATATTTCCACACTAATGACATCCACAATTAATGCTCATGAACAACTTGTGCATTAAACAAGATCATCAAGCATAGCCTTGCCCTTTAACTTCGCAACTATCTCGAATTGTCCGAACGTACGAAACTGCCATAACATCCTCCCTTTGTGAACATCTTCGTCCTCAATGTTCAACTGATCTTATGGGGTCTCGTAGCATTCTCGGGCCTTCTTTCGCCGCATTCCTCTCTTTATACCCATTCCTTATCTTCACCCTATTCTCCTTGTATCATACTCCGGGTCTTTACACGAGTCCTCATTCCGTGTTATAAGTTTCCTATCCATCGCGCACAACTCCTTTTCCTATTTCCTTCATGTATTCATCGATAGGCCGATATGCTTTAACCTCTCGGCTCCAGGCCAATGAGTTCCCTTCATTTTGGACTTGAAGCTTACAATATGTTCTCCCCTTTGCGGGGTTCCTTATGCCAATGTAACAGTCCTTTTTTTGAAGTCTTCGTCTATACCTTATTCCTCGTCTACCTTCCCAGCTCTGCGTCTAACATATCGGAAACTTCTAATCCTAAGTTTTTCTTTTACTTTCTGCCTATGTCATCATTTTGTCCCCATTTCCATACCCTTCCGTTCACTATTCGTCCTTCCACTTACGTAAATCACCTGCTCATAATTCCTCTTTAACTGCGCGTCTGTGCTGCAGCTGTACGACCATATTTCGCAAGTGTTCCGCTACTTTTGTTCTTAGCACAAAATCCTTACAATTTTCGCTCTCTCTTCATCCTTATTCATCGGGTCTTTAACTATATTTGTGATGCTATAGCCGAGCGGTCTCTTATGCACGCCCTCCATTGTATTTTATTTCCGCTAAGATTAATTCCTCGTACCTCACATGAATTTCTATTCCACACCTTCATCCACCGACAACGTCGACCCATTATCTTTATATACCTTTCAATACCGAAGTCTTATAACATCGTCACTAAACTTGTCATTCCTTCTCTCACTTCATATTTCCTTGTCACGGTTACAATTCCTTTAGCTTCACTTATTGCAATTAGCTCTCGAATTCCATACATTCCTCCTCGTCTTCTTTTACCACACTCTCTATCCCTTTTTCACATACTTATCTCGAGTCCTTTCCCAAATAGCCTCGCATTTTGCCGGTTCGAGAAGTTTTTCGCAGAGCTTCATGTTGTTGCAAAGAGGTTTCTTATTATTTTCTTCCATCACTTGATCTCTTCATTTTCCATTTACTCATAGTTTTCTTTTCCAGAGATATCATTATACTAGAATTTCCAGAGATCTCAACCTATAATGAAAGGTAGGAAACCTCGATGAAACGGAGTTCCCGAGAAAAACTACGTAAAACACGAGACTATTTGGGAAAGGACTCGAAATAAGCATGTGAAAAAAGGGGTAGAGTGTGGTAAAAGAGAACAGAGAGGAATGTATGGATCGAGAACTAATTGCAATAAGTGAAGCTAAAGGAATTGTAACCGTGACAATCATATGATGGAATATCCTAATGACTAATATATATATATATATATATATAACTTTGGTATCAAAGGTATATAAAGGCAAAATCGACGTTGTCGAGCGGAAGTTGAAGGTGTGGAATAAGAATTCATGTGAGGTCTGGGGGATTTGATTTTAGCGGAAATAAAATAAAATGGAGGGAGCGTGCATAAGAGACCGCTCGGCTATAGCATCACAAATATAGTTAAAGACCCGATGAATAAGGGTGAAGAGAGCTACTCGAAAATTCTCAGATTATCTGCTAAGAACAAAAGTAGCGGAATGCACCGAAGCTCGATACTTCCAGCGGGTCACCCAAAGAGGAATTATGAGCAAGTGAGTTAAGCAAGTGAAAGGGACGAATAATGGACGAAAGGGTATGGAAATGGGGTGCCAAATGATGACATAATCGGCGTAAAGTAAAAGAAAAACCTTAGGATTAGAAGTTTCCGATATGTTAGACAAAGTCTTAAGGTAGACGAGGAATAAGGTATAAACGAAGACTTCAAAAAAAGGACCGTTTATAAGGAACCCCTTGTGTCCGGGGAGAACATATTGTACCTTCAAGTCCAAATGAATGGAACTACTCATTGTCCCGGGGCTCCGAGGTTAAAGCATATCGGCCTATCCATGCCAATACATAAGGAAATAGGAAGGAGTTAGCGCGATGGATTATCGTATTTATAACACGGAATTCTTCCTCGTGTAAAGACCCAGAGTATGACCTCATTTAGAATAGGGTGAAGATAAGGAATGGGTATAAAGAGAGGAACGACTCACAAAAAGACAACCTCCGAAGTGCTACGAGACCCCATAAGATCAGTTGAACATTCGAGGACGAATGTTCTATGGGGGGAGGATGTTATAGCCCGTATTTCACGTTCGGATAATTCGAGATAGTTGCAAGAAGTTATAGGGCAAAGCTATATTGATCTTGTTTAATGCACAAGTTGTTCGCTCTATCGGATGTCATTAGTGTGGAAATATTGAGAAAGGTTAATGGTAAGCATGGAAATTCACAAAAGAGTTTATGGTAATATTGCGGAAAGGCTAGGGGTACAAAGGGAAATTCGCAATATGACTCATGGAAATATGGAGGAAGGCTAGGGGCAAATTTGGAACTAAGGGAAATGATTTTCATGAATTAAAGGAAATTCTCTAGAAATTTCAAGAAAAAGGGCCACTTGGCCGTGGACCCCACTCCCAAAACTTGGCCAAATGAATTCAAGCCAAGCATAGGGATATATGTCTAATTATCATTATTTTGGATATATATATATATATATATATATATGGGGGAAAGATTACTTATTCATCAATTTGGAAGTTGGAAAGAAAAAAAAAAAGAAAGAAAGAAGGAGAAAAACCAAAGGGCCATTCGGCCAAGCTTGAGAAAAAAAAAATCTTGGAAAATAATTCTTCAAAAATTATTCTCTCTGGCCAAACAATCCATTGAAGGGCCCTTAGTAAGGTAAAGTGGTTATTGGAGCAAGAAGAATATACATATTCATACAAGTTGGGGAATTCTAGCCAAGGGAAGGATAAAAAAAAAAAGTAAGGTTTGAGCCTTTTCTTATATGTTATGGACAATTATGTATGTTGTAGTATGTCAAAAGTGGAAGAAATTCATGGAAGTGTGAACATTTGATGTGGCCGTGTATGTATATATATGTGAGAGTGATATGATTTAATTGTTTTATGTAGTGTTTGGTTGTTGTTGTTGTGGATGTTGTGTGGATAATGAAAGTTAGGTGATTCTAGTGAAATTGTGGTGGTTGTAGAGTTATTTTAGAAGTTGGTGTGAATTGAACATAATGTTCTTGCATTTAAGAAAAAATGATGTTGTTAGTACGATGTTGCTAGTATGCAAATTATTGAGTTGTTGTAATTGAATTTAAAAGAAGAAAATTAGGTTGTTGATGTTCTTATTGAAGTTGGGAAGTTTTGGGGTGATATGGTATGTTGATGGGGTTATTGGAATATTTTAAAAATTGTTTGAAGCATTCTTGAATCATGTTGAAATAATTTTGGCATAATGCTTGAATGTAGTATCATTGGTTTTGGCATGATTATATGTGATTGGCTTGGATGTGAATGAGTTGCCGATGAATTATGGCAAGGATTATTAATGTTAACATGTGTCTTGGATTAATTGTCGGCATTGTTGGCAAGATTTGTTGGTATTGTTGATAGTTTGGCCGGGTTGAATTCCCGGACGGTTATTGATTAAAATCATAGTCGTTAGTTCTTGGTCATGGTGTATTTACGGGGGAGACTTTCAAAATCGTAAAACTATAAGTAAATGTGTCTCAAAGACCGAGATAAGTATATGGTGATGAATCTAATGGTTGCATTAATTTTCTTGAATGTAGAATCATGCTTTGAAAGCTTGGACAATTAACTTTTAAAAATAGTTGGACGTTATGGGAGCATGTTAAAATCGCCCTTTTCCTTCTATGGCATGAATCATACGTTGCGATTTTATGAATGCTCCCATAACGTCCTTATTTTCAAAAGTTAGAAGTTATGAATTCAAAGCATGATTTTCCTTCCTAAAGGTTTATGAATGTTTTCCAAAATATCCATTTTTCTCCAAAATCTAAGTTTTACGATTTTTGAAAGTTTTTATGACCAAAACAACGACTATGATTTTATGATGACAATGATGATGCTAGATATGAGAAAATGACTAGGACGAATATGCCAAGGATATGTTCGTACCATGAATACGACGATATGAAATGTTAAGCTAATTTTTTGGATAATGACTATTTTAAAGTTCTCTAAAGTATATGACACGATGCCTTACGATCCTATTCCATGTTTTCTCGTGATGTTATTCTCTATTGTTAGTCTCGCCTTATATTAATTTTCCTTCATGCGTGAGGCACGACGCCCATGGCTATTCCATAACATCATCGGAGGTTACCGACCTTACGTCACTCCGATAGAGTTGTAGTTTTCACTTGGGCTCTCATGCATGCTTTATATTTACATATGATTTATTTTATGACACCGTTCCAACGGGCGGTCGGGCGGAGACACACCTACTCGGTGGGGCGGTTATACCTTGGACCAAGGCGGACGCGGGCTTATACACCGTTCCTATATGGACGGGCATACACCGATCCTACGTGGTCGGGCTTACTTACGTATATTTTACATGTTTTTTTTAAAAGCTAGCATGCGGCATCCGCCCCAAAGGGCACTCGTATGACGGATTCCGCGGGCTTAAAGCGTTACACGTACCTATATGGTCGGCGTAGTCCACCGCACCTATATGGTCGGCAAGCTATACACCACACCTACACGGTACGACGCTTTACTTGCAGTATCTATATAGTACTCTAAAAGGTAAAGTTAACTTGCACAATATCTATCATGGTAAACAAACAGAGATACAAAGTTATATCACTCTCCTATGTTGTGTTTTATGTTCTCTATTATGATTTCGTGATATTACTCATGCCTTACATACTCGGTACATTTTTAAATCGACGTCCCTTCTGCGGACGCTACGCGCGCATGCCGCGTGTACACCCATGAGTAGAAGCCATTACGAAGACGTTCCCGGCGGAGTTGGTAGACTCCATTTGTGCCTCGGAGTGTTGCGGAGTCGATTATATGTCTTTGTGCGGTTGTTCGAAGTTAGAGACTTTGCGAGGGAGCAGTCGTGAGTCTAGAGTGTCGGCTTTGAAAGTGGCTCGCTAGCCGACATGTTTTTATTATACATTATGTTACAGAGCCCTTATGTTTTCAGATTGTGTTTAATTGGAAACGACAAGAGATTGTGAAAGTTTTACTAGGTATTTTATTTTTGTTTAATCTAAGAATCCAAAAAAAAAAAAAGAATATGTATGTAATAAGAGTCAGCGGGTTCGCTCGGCTCCGAATATGGGGTCGGGTGCCCATCACACCCTAGTAGGATCGGGGTGTGACACTAGACCGCCCGTTGCATTGTTGACTTATCTTGTTCTGTTTACTAATTGGCTCGTTCCCACGTTGAGCCATTGAATATTGGTGATTAGTGATATATCATGATTATGATATTGCGGTACCTTACTTTGATCTGATATTGCGATGAGAATTGTGATCCCATTGTGGCTTATTGTGTAACCTTATTCTTGATATTACTTGTGTGCCATGTGTGATACTATTTGGGATTGAATTGGTTATTTGATATTACATTGCATCGTATTCATACTTATTTCCGTGATACATTGATATTGCCTTTTTATGGTACTGAGGATGGAAAATGAGAAGGAAACACAGATGCATTGAGACACATTTGATACGAGTCATCTCTGGGCTGTGTGCGGAGTACTATTCTGAGACTTATTGTATATTGAGTCATCTCTGGGCTGTGTGCGAAATGACTGATATGAGGCGAATTGGTTAGATATGGAGTCATCTCTGGGCTGTGTGCGGAGTGACTAGTACATGGACTTTGCGGGTCCCCCATGGGTTGTGTTGTCGAGATGTGATGTTCCATCATCGGAGTACCTGTGTACGGTGCATATGCATTGCATTCATCATTCATACATTATTGCATTCATCTGATTGGTTATACTGAGACTTGGCACAGTTGGGTTTAGATGCTATAACATAGGTGATGACTTGTACCGTGGTTATTGATTCGTGTTGACTAGTACCTTGTTTTTTTACGTGTTTATCTTGCTTTGTTGTCGTCTTTATATATGTTAGCTAGTGTTAGTATGACTATGATACCTACTAGTATGTGTTGTTTTTACTGACCTACACTTGCTGCATTCTTTTATGAATGCAGAGTACCAGGTTGGATCCGCGTCTATTCGAGTCTATTCAGGGTGAGCATGAGGACGTTCGCTGCTCGAAGACTCTTCCTAGTACTTATGTCTTACTTTTCATTCTGAGACTTGATTTGAGAATACTTATGTATTATTATCACTATTCAGACTGGAAGTATTTTGGTTTAGATGCTCTTGTATGACCAGACCAGAGACTGGAGTTGGATTCTCATTACTTCCGTATTTCTTTATATCATTATTGTGAGACTTATGTTATTCTATTTTATTCTGTTTTACTTATGTTTTATGATTGTTGGGATAAGGGTCCGCCTACCTAGGTGCCCGCACAACTTAGTGAAAATGGGCCGTGACACTTGTGGGCCTAGGGTGACTTTTTAGAGTTATTTTTGGGATTTTTCTTAAAGTATAGAAATATGGGTATCATTAGATTCATATTCTAATGTAGATCATTTATTTGTTAGACTTTGAGAGTTCGGCGGCACTCCGGAAGGGGAAGGCCCAGGTTTGAGGAGTTCGAGGCTCGTTTTCAGCTTTGAGGTAGGTTATGACTTACCTTTCTTAGACTTTGATTAGTGAATCGCATGTGTTACATAGTTATTGACGGGGAAAGAATGATAGGCCTTCAGGCATGGTTGTGGTGTTAAATCCACTGGCTTGGTATGATTTCTGATTATTTGGGCTTGTTGTCATACTTTATGCAATTATTGACATGTGTCGTTCTTTATGACGTGATTGTGGTTATGTGGTTTGTATTAGTTCTATTTGTTGTGATAAGGATTGAGTATCTGATATGTTCCCATGATAGTCTAATAATCCATGCAAGGATTGAATTATCATTATGGTGCTTGTGAATTCCATATCATATGAATTAGTATTGACTACTTGTGACTCCTTATTTCTTGCACTCATACACAATAAATGAGTTAGGGAAACTGATTTGAAATGGAAAGAAAGAGAACGAGGAAAGTAACATTAGTAATGCTATAGTCCGAGGTCTGTACGGGACATATAGTGGCAGAGTCATGATCTGAGGTCTGTTCTGGAGTGGCTAGGTCATGAGCGCCGCGGGTCCCCCATGGGTCATGCCTATTGAAGCAAAAAGGTCTTATAGCATATGTGTACAAGTTTGAGATATTGGTCATTGGATTTCATGGCATTGCATCTCATTTGCATTGCACCTCTTATTATCGCATCACATACTATTTCATCAGATTCTTGTTGGTGTGTACTTGTGTTGTGGTCTATGCTTGAGGGATTTCTTAGAAACTTGGCAGACTTGATGAATAGAAGCTTAAACCTAGGCTATGATTGATTATTTGGGACCTTCTATGCCTGTTAATTGTTGTTGGTTGTCTTATCTGTCTACTTGTTGATTTTTATATTTCATATGCGTTAACTAATCTTAGTCGGCCTATGATGCTTACCAGTACTTATGTGTACTGATGCTACTCTTGTTGCACTTTCTCTTAGTACAGAGTTTGAGTCAGGATCGACATCAAGACCTCGAGTCTAGCCCCGAGGCTTCCTGTTTGAGATCTGAGGATAAGCCACCTACCAGCCTGTAGCCCTGGATCTTATCTTAGCATTGTCTACTATTCGATCCTTAGCTAATATTTCCTTATGTTCAGACTGTTATTAAATTCCTAGACTTGTTTTGGATTAGTTTATCCTGTACTGGTGACTTCAAGTCCTTAGGAGATGTAATTGATTGAGTATTCCGCACTTTAAGTATTTATGTATGGTTTAAGACTTATTAAATGTTTGTTTATCTTCTTTATGCTTGATTCGTAAATTGATTAAGTGTTGTTTAGGGGTATGGCTAGCCCACGGCGGTGAGGGGAGGGGGTGGGTTAGTGTGGGTGCCATCATGGCTATGATTCAGGTCTTGACAATGCGAGTTCTCATGATGAGAGGGAAGGGCCTTTTTCGGTGAATTTGGTGCGCATGTGTGCTTCCACATCTGCTGGTCCATCTTCGCTTCTGCGCCTTTTGGCCTTTTAAGTGAAGACCACTCCTGTGGCCTTTCTGCTTCTGCGAGGAAAATGGTCTGTAGAAGCGGGAATCGAGGAATCAGAAACCTTTATTTCCTTCTCCTCAAAATTCGGACCCCATTATTTCGAAACACATTTTGTGAGCTAAGGAGGTCGGCATAGGGCAATTTTTAGGGGGTTTTCAAGAATCTTAATTTGGATTAGTTTCTTATCATCTTTTTATGATTATGTCTTTGATTAATTAAAGATTTCATACTTTTAATCATGACTTGGGTTGGGGATTAGTGGGTTATGAACCCTAGGTTGAACTTTGATTTTTCTCAATTAATCATGGGTTGATTTGCATGAATTTCCTAGTTTTAGCTTGTTTAAGCTTTGGGTAAACTATTTCTAACTCAAATTTTCACTTTCAATCTGGATTTTCAAACATTTGATTTTTGGGCTTCGACACAAAGTTGGTTTTGACACAAAGTGATTTTTTTTTTTTTTTGATAAATTCATGAAATTGGAGGTTGAATTGGGATTAGAACTCCATGAAACATAGGATTATGACTATTTGGGTTATGGATAACATGTTTCTAACTTAAAATTTTTATTTTACCCTTATGGGTCTGGGTCTCTTTTGGGTTGCATGTTTGGTCCTCATTGGAAGTACAGTAATATGGGTGTCCGTAGATTCGTATTCTGACGTAGATTGCGTATTTGATAGATTTTGATCATTTTAAAGCTCTCCGAAAGGGAAAGGTGTTGGCTTGAGGTTCGAGGTACTTATTCATCCTTTGAGGTAGGTTACGGATTGCCTTTTAGACTTCAATTAGCGAATTGTATGTAGTTGTAGATGCTGACAGGGAAAGCATAATAGGCCTTCAGGCATATTTGTGGTAATAAATCCACCGGTTAGGTATGGATTTTGTTATGTGGGCTTGTCTCCATGGTTGCTATACTTGTGAACATTGATTTTATTTATCATTATCTGTTGATATTTCAGTTTTTTCATGAAAGAGGAAAGGTAACATTGACAATCTGAGTTTTGGTCAGTATTCATGGCATATATCTTTGGATTCTAAGGATTTGAAATGTAGTTGAATTTGATTCCATGCATGGCATGCATTCCATATTTCCCATGTGATTTGATATGATGGTAAGTGAAAGAGTGATAGCCTCCCGGGTCATTCTAGAGAGCGTAAAAGGGAGAGAGTGTTCGCGTTCGAGGTCATTTGCTAGAGCGTTCGAGGTCATTTGCTAGAGCGAGAAAGTTCTCATGTCTGAGGTCTTTACCAAAGTGATGGAGTGCTCATGTCCGAGGTCTTTGCCGGAATGAGGGAATGTTACATGGACTTTGCGGGTTTCCCATGGGTCATGGCTTTGAGGCATTGCACTGCGAAAGTGTGTACGGATGTGGAGAGTTGGCCAGTGCATGGCATTGCATCACATTCATTCATCCACTCATAGTTGCTTATTTTGGTGTTGGCATACTTTTTCTGAACTTTTACTTGAAGCTTGATTTAATGACTGTACTTGACTGTCTTGTCCTTCTACTTGTCAATTTCTATAACTTTCATATGTTATCTAATCATTGTTGACCTATGATACCTACGGAGGTACGTTGTGTACTCATACTACACTTGTTGCACTTTTTGTTGAGTGCAGAGTTTAATTCAGGTTACGATAGGGTGAGCTACTAGTTGGACCTACAGCCTTGGATATCTTCTTATGTTTCTGTCTATTTTCCTATCTTTTGGGCAGTATTTTCGCAGTATCTTGAAACTTGTATTTCCAGTAAAACGGATTATGTATTTCCTTTTAGAAGCTATTTATAAGTTAAGACCAGTTTTTGGGTTGTATTTATTAAGTATTTTGTACTTGCTATATATATATATATATATATATGACAAGACTATTTGTTACGATTGTTGTATTTACTTCGGTGTTTATTTTAAATAAGCAAATGATTTTGGGAAAGGTTTGCCTACCTGCGGGACAGTGTAGGTGTCTTCATGATCCACGGGTTGAGTCATGACATTTCTATTCTTTCTCTGATGCTCTTTCCTTGTTTTGTTGAGCTTTGGTTCATACTGTTTAGGTTTTTTAATAGTTTTCAATTACATGTAATAATTTTGGTGTAGCTTGCCACCTTTGGTGTAAGTGTTTGTTACTTTATCATAGAAAAATTTGGTCTACACCTATTTACTTTTGTAATTATACTTTTGGTATTAGTGAAATACTTTGTTTACAAAAAACTAGTCAGTTCAAATGCATAGGCAATGCTGATGACTGAGGTATGGATATGTGATGTGTATAACTATTTTATTCATTTAGACATGCTACTAATATGTTCCCTCTCATTCATCTATTTTAAAGACTTGATATATGGAATATGGAGCCTGAACAAAAAGAAATTTGCCACATTCTAAAATAAACACGTAAATATTAAAATTCTTTTGCATTTATCTTCATTGAATTAAAATAAATATAAATTCTTTCTCAACCATGATCAACACTTCAAAAATCAAAAGAATTAATTGACCATATAGTGACTTTGGCTAAATACATTAAGAAAAAATATTCCAAGTAAGCAATATAATAGTAGAAGCTCAATATTTCTTTACCCCTAAATTCATAACATAGGGTAACTGTTGAAATTGTTCAATGGTTTAAGTACACACTGATTAAGATGATGTTATTAACACTAATTTGCTAGATAATAATAGTAGAATATGATAACTAAAATAATGAACAAGATAAGCAAGTAAAAAATTGCAAGGAATTCTTATTCAAGTGATGTCTCTGGGTATTTGTCTCGAAACACTCTTGAAAATATCAACTTGGTGAACTTAAGAGCTTAAGTGCTTGAAATCTTTAGAGTAACAATGGACTAAATTAATCAGTGAGGAAAAATCATATGGAATACAACTGCAGAGAAAGGGTGCTTTTATAGCTTAACTTTAAGTTATGTCTTCCTTGATTCTCGGACCCATAATGATTTGTATATGTACATTACAACAATTACGTGCGCAACTATGAAAATGCTGAAGTAGATCTTAGATTCTTAGAGAACTGTTATGAAATGGGCTTATCCTTATCAACCGTTGTTGGTGTTGTAACTTTAGAGTTAGGCGGGCCAGTGCCATGGTTTCTGATCCTCGATGGATAAGATCAAACATTGTGGACAGGTTCTCATGTGAATACCGGAGTTGCCCCTATTTTGTTGACGCATGTCATGTCTCTGTTTCATACGTGTCATCTCCTGATTCCCCAACATGTGAAGACCAGGTTTTTCTCCATCCAGATAGTCCCCACTTTCTTGATTTCAATTATATTAAGCCCGGGAAGTGGAAAAATTCTTCCATATTTTGCAGTAGTTAGATAAAACTTCTAATTGATCCAAACCGTCTCTGAGTTAATGATGATCTTTTAACTTTCCGAAGCTGATATATGCTATACTTTTTCTTCATCAACACTTTATTTGCCTTTTCAAATTTTTGAAGCATTATTCTCTGCAACTCTATCTTCTTTCCTTTGAGTATCGTCCTAACCTCGCAACCTCTTCTTCCCAACTCTATTTCTTCATCTTCGCTTCATGAAAAGGATAAATTTTTTCTCTTTACTCCAACATTCATTTGGATTTGAGATGCACTTGGGTTCATCCATAATCTAGGGGTCTATAACATACCTAAGCCCAATACTTCAACCCCTCCCCCCCCCCCCCTTCCCCCCATGAAACAACCGCATGTTACATAATACTTGAATACCCTGCGTGCCTCCTTTTTAATAATGTTTTCTACTATTGTTCAACGTGCTTTGTGTTATGGTAAAAGTTAAGAACATGATCAATGGCAATTAGTGAATAGTAATATAAGGGGAGGAGCTAGAGCTCGAGCTAGATTATGACAGAATCACATATTTTTGGAAAAAAAATTGCATTTGTATTTACGGTTCAATTTAATATGTATCAAGAGCCTATTCGAATTATACTAAATTGCTTTTTTTTGAGTTCAGAATCCATAGACTCAAAAGACTATATTTGTTTCATGTAACAATAGTTATGGCTTATATACATAAGAGAAAATATTTAATAAACCATCATCAAGTAACGATAATTGCAATTTTATTTCACCAAAATTAATGTCATTTCTCCCTTCATTATGCTTTTCTATCTTGAATTTCTTTCATTCTACAATTTTGAACTAGAGGAAAGTTCAAATACAAAGGAGAACATATAATTATACCATCATTTATATTGATAACGGAAATGATAACATGTTGCATACTTGTAGCATCATTCAAACAAACTAAAAAGAACAACATAAAAAATTCTAATCCCATGATTTCCAATAATATGAATTGAAAAGTTCTTCATCGCTTGTGGTTTACATAAGTGACATAACTTCGGGTGACATTCTCTAAGAAGATGAAGCCTCATTTTCCAATGTCTTCAAACGATATTTCATTCTGAAAATAGTGCTCTTCAACCAAGCTTCATACTTTGTTGCTTCATCTTTATTAAACTGCTCAATTGACTCCCACCAATGTTTTTGGCCATTTTCTTTGATTTCATCAAGTTGATGTGCTTGAGAATTTGTAGTTTCTTCTATGGTAGAAAACTCTTTACCCATATTTTTGAGTTCATTCACCTTGTTTCGTGCATCAGCCGCAATTAAGCGAGTTCTCTCACTTAATTGTATGTTGGGATTCAAAAAAGGATCAATGACCGCTTCAACATTAGGGTGGAAAAATGAGTAAGGTTTACCTGTAGGGGAAAATAGTATTATTCCAATGTCAACATCGTACAACGTAGCAAGTTGGATTGCCTTTTGTATAGATCCAAGCTACGTTTGGAAAATGTAGCATAACAATCATCTTTATTTTTTATTTTTGACGAAGGAATCTTTTGCCGTCCTCTAGTCTGCTTACCCTCCATGGCCAAAATTACAAGGAAGAAAAGTAAAATAAAATTTTATCGACGAATCGATATGTTTCTTGAAGAAATGACACTTATGAGAACTAGAATATCATGAAACTATTTATATGTATCAAGAATATCTTCCCCGTAAATTTCTTACCAAATTCTAGAATAGAAAGTAGTTAAAGAAATCTATAATTTTAAGCTGAAGAACTAAATATTTTGACACACTTTATAAAGTTACCAATTATTGTTAGATAGTGTGAATATACTTTGACGATTCACCAAATATCCACTGGCATATCTGAAATGTTATAGCCAAAATCAAATTTGCAACCTGCATTAACAGAAAACAAGTATGAAATTTAACTTGAATAGATTTGTTTTAATGAATTAAAACAAAATATAAACTCTGGCTTTCCATATGAAATAATATTAATCTAATCTAAAATTTTGACTTTCATTGGAAATTTATTAATGTTCTTATACTGAAATTACTGTAAATTAATTAGAAAATTACCAAATTCAGAAGAAACATTACAAGTAAAATAACTATGATAAAAATATGAAATTTAACTTGAAATAGATGAATATTTAATGTGCTCATTGATTTTACTATGTATTATTTTTAAATAAACATTTAAGAGGACATAAGTTGAATGCCAAAAGTTTCAAATATATGAAGAACTCACGAAATACGTAGTGCTTGATTATTGATCATTCCCATACCTTCTATACCCGCAACGCAAAATTAGAAAAATAAGCAATTCAAATATTTCATTAATAAAAGAAAAAATAATGTACAACAACAAAATGTCAAATAAATTACAAAAGGTATATAATGAATATCTTCGCTGCTTCTTCTTATTTGGCATAATCATCTAAAAATACAAAAAGAGAAATTATGTTTCCTGTTTTAAGATACTCGAGAAATACCCTAAGGCGAGTGAACTATAATTTGATATCTATCGAACAATGAGCCCAGTCTTCTATTGCTATCTACTTAAATATCAAAATTTTGTTTACCATTGAATCCAATAACGTGGCACTTGCCTAATTCACACATGACACACATTATGCTCTTCTAATGCAAGTTGAAAATTTATTTCACGTAGAGATAATGATAGCTGTCATTTTAATGACTTAGTTCTCAGACCTAGGGAGACAAGAGAAGTAAATGTCAAACTTATACAATGAATTTGCAAAATATGTAGAATCTTGAAGAACTTCACCATTATTTCGGACAGTATAAACTTTTCTTGGACGTCGTTTATGGTGATGATGATTTACTTTCTTAAAAAAAAAAGACTAAAAATAAGCTGTGGAAATCATGAATTACTAGATCATCTCAACTAAATCCTCAAAGAGGAGAGTATTCCCCTTTTCTTTTATCATGTCATGTCTCAAGTCCTCTCGTCATGGACGAAAGACCTGTGCACAATAGCTAATATCAGACAACACCATGAGAGGGGGAGAAAATTACTCTTTTGGTTTCAAATAGAGGACTCTTGATGACAAGTTCAAGCATTGGAATCATTGTTTCTACAATCCAGAGATAAAGGAATGATCTCAAATCTGAAAAGGGAAAACATCATGCTGACATACTATGTAGAAAAATTGCAATGTATATTATTTGCCTTTGCAACAGAGATCTCATGAAACGTCAGGCACTATTACTTCAGCTCAACTCCATGACTTGAGTCCTCAAGTTGTGGTCTATCTACTTGGTTTCAATTCTTTGTCTATGCCCACTCCTTGTTTTAATGAGCTTCTGTTCATACTGCTTAGGCTGTTTTAACAGTTTTCAATTACATGCAATAGTTTTTGGTGTAGCTTGGCACCTTCGATGTAAATGTATGTTACTCTATCGTAGAAAAATTTGGTCTGCACCTGTTTACTTTTGTAATTATCACTTTTGGGAGTAATGAAATCCTTTGTTTAACAAAAAATAGTCAGTTGAAGTGCATAGGTGACGCTGATGACTGAGATATTGATATGTTACTTGTATAACTATTTTATTCACTTATACATGCAACTAATGTGTTTCCTCTCATGCATCTATTTTAAAGACTTGATCAATGGAGTATGGAGCGTGAACAAAAAGAAATTTGCCACATTCTAAAATAAACACGTAAATATGAACATTCTTTTACATCGTTCTTCATTGAGTTAAAATAAAAATAAGTTCTTTCTCAACCATGATCAACACTTCACAAATCAAAAAGAAATAATGGATCATATAGTGACTTTGGCTAAATACACAAGAAAAAATATTCCAAGCATGCTTTATAATAGTAGGAGCTCAATATTTGTTTACCCCTAAATTCATAACGCAGGGTAACAATTGCAATTGTTCAATGGTTCAAGTACACACAGATTAAGATGACCAAATAATGGTGTTATTCATGCTAATTTTCTAGATAATAATAGTAGAATATGATAACTAAAATAATGAAGGAGATAAACAAATAAAAAGTTGGAGGGAATTCTTATTCAAGTGATGTCGCTGGGGTATTTTCTTGATTCACCTCTTGAAAACATCAACTTGGTGAACTTAGGAGCTTAAGTGCTCGAAAGCTCTAGAGTAATAATTGAATAATTTAATAGTAGTAGTGATCAAAATTCAGATGGGATTCAACTGAGGAGAAGGAGTGCTTTTATAGCTTAACCTTTAGTAATGTCTTCCTTGATTCTCGGCCCGCATAATGATTTGTATATGCACATTACAACAGTTACGTGCACAACTATGAAAATACCGAAGTAGATCTCAGATTCTTAGAGAATTGTTGTGAAATGGGCTTATCTTGATCAACCGTTGTTGTATTCTCGGTGTTGTATCTTTAGAGTTAGGCGGGCCTGTACCATGGTTCCGGATGCTCAACGGATAAGATAAACCATTGCGGACAAGTTCTCATGTGAATGGAGTTGCCCTTATTTAGTTGAGCATGTCGTGTCTCTATTCTATACGTGTTATCTCCTGATTCACCCACATGTGAAGACCAAGTTTTGCTCCATACAGATAGTCCCCCACTTTGCTGATCTCCATTTTAATATGCTCGGGAAGTGGAAAAGTTCTTCCATTTTTTGGAGGAGTTAGATAAAACTTCTGATTGAGCCGAACCGTTAAGACATGATCAATGGTGATTGGTGAATACTAATATCAGTGGAGGAACTAGACCTCGAGCTCGAGCTACATTTTGACAAAATCCAATATTTTTGGAATTTTTTTTGTATTTGTATTTAATGTTCTATTTAATATGTATAAAGAACTTATTCGAAATATACTCAACTGCTTTTTTTGAGTTCCGAATCCATAGGCTTAAAATTCCATATTAGTTTCATGTAACAATAGTTATGGCTTATATGCATGAGAGAAAACAGTTGATAAACCATCATCAAGTAAAGATAATTGCAATTTTATTTCATCCGAAATTAATGTCATTTCTCCCTTCTTTTTTCTTTTCTATTTTGAATTTCTTTCTTTCTTAAATTTTGAACTAGAGGAAAGTTCAAATGTAAAGGAGAAACATTTATATTGATAAAGGAAATGATAACAAATTGCATACTTTTATCATCATCGAACCAAACTTAAAAGAACAACATAAAAAAATTCAAATCCCATGATTCCCAATAATTTGAATTGAATAGTTCATTGTTGATTCTGGTTCACATAAGTGACATAACTTGGGGTGAAATTCTCTAGGAAGATGAAGCCTCATTTTCCAACTGCTTCAAACGATATTTCATTATGAAAATAGTGCTCTTCGGCCAAACTTCATACTTTGTTGCTTCATCTTTATTAAACTGCTCAATTGACTCCCACCAAAGTTTTTGGCTATTTTCTTTCATTTCATCAAGTTGAAGTGCTTGAGAAATTGTAGTTTCTTCTATGGTTGCAAATTCTTTACCCAGATTGTTGAGTTCATTCACCTTGCTTCATACATCAGCCGCAATTAAGCGAGTGCTCTCACTTAATTGTAAGTTGGGATTCAAAAAAGGATTAATGACTGCTTCAAAGATTAGGGTGGAAAAATGAGTAAGGTTTATCTGTAGGGAAAAAGAGTAGTATTCCAACGTCAACATTGCACAATGTAGCTAGTTCGCTTTCCTTTTTTTATACGCCCGAGCGACGTTTGGAAAATGTCGCATATCGATCATCTTTGTTTTGGATTTTTGACATAGTAATCTTTTGCCACCCTCTAGTCTGCTTACCCTCCATGGCGAAAATTATAAGGAAAAAGAATAAAGTAAAATTTTATCGATGAATCGATATGTTTCTTTAAGAAATGACACTTATGAGAACTAGAATATCATGACACTATTTATATAAATCAAGAACATCGTCACCATAAATTTCTTACCAAATTCTAGAATTGAAAGTAGCTAAAGAAATCTATTTTTTTAAGCTTAAGAAGTAAATACTTTAACACACTTTATAAAGTTACCAATTATGGTTAGATTGTGTGAATATTCCTTGAAGATTCACCAATTATGCACTGGGATATCTCAAATGTTATAACCAAAATCAAATTTGCAACTTGCAATGATAGAAAACAAGTATGAAATTTAACTTGAATAGATAAGTGTTAATGAATTAAAACAATATAAATTCAAGATTTCCATGTGAATTAATATTAACCTAATCTAAAATTTTAACTTTAATTGAAAATTTCTTAATATTCTTATACTGAAATAAGTGAAAATTAATAAGAAGATTATCAAATTGAGAAGAAACATTACAAGTGAAATAACAATAAGAAAAATATGAAATTTAACTTGAAATAGATAAATATTTAATGTACTCATTGATTATACTAAGTACTATTTAAAAATATTTAATATTTAAGAAGACATAAGTGGAATACCAAAAGTTTCAAATATACGAAGAACTGCCGAAATACATAGTGCTTGAAGATTAATCATACCCATATCTTCTATACCCGCAATGCGAAATCATAAAAATAAGCAATTCAAATATTTCATTAATTAAAGAAAAATAAGGTATGACAACAAAATGTCAAATAAATTACAAAAGGTATTTATTGAATATATTCACCGCCTCTTCTTATTTGTCATCAAACAGGCTACGAACTCGGTCGAGCACTCGAATTTCCCAAAAGAGGTCGTTTTGATCCAGGTTGACCAATGTCAACTCCAACACTACAAAAATTCAACTTCCCAACCAAGTACCCAAAACACACCCGAATGCCTCGGGACTTGAACCAAAGGCTCGACTAAGTAAAAAATGGCATTTCGGACCTAATAGAATCAATGAAACCATGAAAATAACATATTTACCTCTAGTGTTGAATTTGGTCAAACATCTCCATTTAACTAACTCTCAAACTTCTAAACTTACTAAAATCAATCCGAAACTCGCCTGATTACCTTGAGGACCGCACCATCCATCCTCCCAAGTGATAAACACGCAAAAGAAACCTCGAGAAGGGTATTTTTAGGAATTTCTAGGAGAATAACTCAAAACGACTTTGCGAGTCATTACATCAGATACTACTAAAAATAGTGTTCGTATTCGAACGGTAAAAGATAGAAAGATACCTGGATCTTTAAAAAGCTGGGGATATCTAGACCGCATATTAGACTCGGTCTCCCAAGTCGCCTTCTCAACAGGACGGTGCCTCCATTGCACTTTTACTGAAGCTATTTCTTTCAATCTCAACTTCCGAACCTATCTGTCCAAAATGGCTATCGGTTCCTCCTCAAAAGTCAGATTCTGATCAAGTAACACTGAATCAAATCTAATCTCATGAGAACCATCCGAATGGTACTTCTTCAGCATCAAAACATGGAAAACTGGGTGAACACCCCAAAAATTTGGAGGAAAAGCTAACTCATAAGCCACCTCACCAACTCGGTAAACTATCTCAAATGGATAATAATCCTTGGACTCAACTTCCCTTTCTTCCCAAACCTCATCACACACTTCATGGGTGAAACCTTCAACAAAACTCGCTCCTCAACCACTGAACTCTAAGTTACGAACCTTCCGGCCCACATAACTCTTCTATTTACTCTGGGTTGTAAGAAGTCTTTCCTGGATCAACTTTACCTTATCCAATGGATCCCTCAATAAATCAATACCCCAAGGCTTAAACTCGAAAGCATCAAACTAACCAATCGAGGAACGACACCTCCTACCATAGAATGCCTCAAACGGGGCCATCTCAATATTGAATGATAGCTATTATTATAACCAAACTTTGCCAAAGGTAGAAACTGATGTAATTGACCTCCAAAGTAAATCACACAAGCTCGCAGCATGTCCTCGAGAACCTCACTAGTCCGCTTGGACTGACCATCAGTCTAAGGGTGAAGCGTTGTGCTAAACTCTACTCTGGTACCCAACTATTCTGCATAGACCTCCAGAAATGAGATGTAAATTGAGTCTCTCGGTAAAAAATGATCAAAATTGGCCAACTTCTCTGGATTATAAGTAGTCTGAACTGGAATGAAATGAGACTTGGTCAATCTGTCCACAATGACCCAAATTGCATCGAACTTTCCCAAGGTGCGTGGTAATCCTACCACAAAGTCCATCGCGATCCGCTTCCCTTTCCACTTGGAAATGGGCATTCTCTGAGTCATACCACTAGGCTTCTGATGTTCATACTTCACTTGCTGGTATTTCACACAAACTCCACTATGTCTTTCTCTATACGACACCGCTAATAATATTGCTTCAGATCATGAAACATCTTCGTCGCCCCTGGGTGAATGGAATACTTCGAACAACGAGCCTCATCCATAATCAACCTAGTAAAGTCTCCCACTCTCGAAACACAAATCCGACCCTTGATCCTCAAAGCTCCATCACCATCAAGAATAGTATCCTTAGCCTCACCTTGCAACACTTTGTCCCGAATTCTGCATAACTTCACATCCTCAAACTGCTGAGCCTGAATCTGCTCTAATAAGGAAGACCGCACCTCTACACATGCTAGAACCCTACCGAGTTCCGAAATATCAAGTCTCACAAAGAGATTAGCCAAATACTGAACATCCATAGCCAAGGGATGCTCTCTCACACGTAACAATGCCAAACTACCCATGCTCACTGCTTTCCTACTCAAGACAACCACCACGATATTGGCCTTACTCGGATGATAAAGAATGGTCATGCATAATCCTTGAGTAACTCCAGCCACCTACGCTATCTTAAGTTGAGGTCCTTCAGATTGAGGATATACTGAAGGCTACGATGATCCCTGAACACCTCACAATGAACTCCATAGAGATAATGCCTCCAAATGGTCAAAGAAAACACTACTGCTGCCAACTCCAAGTCATGAGTGGGGTAGTTCTTCTCATGTACCTTCAACTTCCTCAAAACATAAGCTATCAGTTTCCCTTTCTGCATCAAAACACAACTAAGACGCACCCGTGAAGCATCTCGCTCGATAAGATGGTCAGAATCAGAGCGGTAGTCAACAAAGTCTTGACCTTTTGGAAGCTTTCCTTACACTCCTCTGACCAATAAAAAGCTACCTCCTTCTGAGTCAATTTGGTCAGCGGGGAACTCAATTGATGAAAATTCCTCTACAAAATGACGATAGTAACCTACGAGTCCCACAAAACTCCAAACCTCGGTAATAGAAGCTTGTCTGATCTAACCTCGAACTGCCTCAATCCTCTTGGGATCTACCATGATACCATCCTTAGTCTCCACATGCCCCAAGAATGCTACCGAACTAAGCCAGAATTCACACTTCAAGAACTTAGCGTAAAGCTCCTTCTCCTTCAAAATCCCAAGCATAATCCTCAAATGCTTCTCATGCTTCTTCTTACTTTGTGAGTTTATCAAGAAGCCATCAATGAAAACAATCACAAAAGAATCCAAATAGGGCCTGAATACTTCATTTATCAACTCCATAAAGGAACGGGAGTAGTTGCCAACCCAAATGATAACACTAAGAACTCATAATGCCCATAACGCATCTGAAAGGCTATCTTAGGGACATCCTCAGCCCTAATCCTCAACTGGTGATAGCCGAATCTCAAATCAATCTTGGAAAATATAGAACCATTCTGAAGCTGGTCAAACAAATCATCAATGCGTGGAATGGGATAGTTGTTCTTGATAGTCACCTTGTTCAGCTGCCTGTAATCGATACACATCCACATAGACCCATCATGCTTCTTCACAAATAACACAGGAGCACCCCATGGTGAAATACTAGGCTTAATGAACCCTTTGTTCAACAACTCCTTCAACTGTTCCTTCAACTAGGCTGGTGCCATCCGATATAGCGTAATAGAAATGGGCTGAGTACCTGGCTCCAAATCAATATAGAAATCGATATCACGCCTCAGGGAAGATTCGTACTACCGGGACTAACTCTAGTGGAGGTGTCTCTGTGCTAATGCCTCGAATATAAGCTAAATAAGAGAGACACCTCTTCTCCACCATCCTTTGAGCCTTAAGAAACGAAACCACATTCTTCGGATACTGACTAAAAGTACCCTTCTACTCTAAGCGAGGCATACCTGGAATGGCTAGAGTAACCGTCATCCCAAGAATACCGTTAAAATCAACCATATCCAAGACTTTCAAGTCTACCTGGGTATCGTGCCCCATCAAAGTAATTACGCAATATCTATACACTCGGTCTACCACTATCGAATCCCTAACATTAGTAGAAACATGAATGGGCATAGTGAATCACGCTTCAAATCCACACTCATCAAATCCACACTCAAGGCAAAATAGGCCAACAAATATGAATAGGTAGATCCTGGATCAAATAACACTGTAACTAAATGATGGCAACCTAAAAGTATACCTGTGATGATTGCATCAGAAGCCTCCGCCTCAGGTCTACCCATAAAAGAGTATCAATCAGCACTATCACCCAGAGTCTGATTACCCCTACGACCACTACCTCAGCCTAGCTGAGTACCTCTCTTACCTGTCTAAGAACCACCCCTGCTGTCCTGAGCGCCACCTATGACCGCTTGTGCAGCTATCCTAGGGGTGAAAGTTTAGGAACTCTGACGCTGACCACTGCACCTAAGTCTGAGGCAATCCCTCTTGAATTGCCCAAGGTCACAACACTCAAGGCAACCCCTGGGAACTGTAGCTCGCTAAGAGGAAAAACTGGCACCCAAATGTCCCCCACTACCAGATGGCCTATAGGAACTCTAAGACAACTGCCCTATGCCATAAGAAACTGGTATAGCTGTTACAACTGGCCTAGCAACCTGACGGTGATGACCTCCACTGAAGTGTCCTCTACCTCCAGATGAGGTACCCACATGAGTGCTAATACGGGGCCTCTTGACCACCCGCTACTCGTAATCCTCATGCCTAATGAACTCAGCCTCTCGAACTGTATCAACAATCTGCTGAAAGGAAGACCCTGTGGAAGCCATCTGTGTTGTAATCAAATAAAGGGGACAAATCAATCCATTAGTCAACCTCCTCACTCTCTTGGCCTTATCAGGAAGAATTATCAAAGCATGGTGAGATAAGGTGTGAACTAGGTCTCATACTCTATCACAGACATATGCCCCTAGCATAACCCCGCAAATTATGCCCTCCTCCTCTTTCAAATACTATAAGGAACAAACTTCTCTAAGAAGGCCTGAGTGAATGACGCCCAAGTGAATAGAGGGAACCCTTCTGATCTGGTCTCAACAAACAACCTCCACCACTGCTTGGTGAGGCCAACCATCTGGAAAGTTGTATAATCCACACCACAGGACTCTACTAACCTGAGGTTATACAACCTCTCATGACAACTGATCAAAAACTCATATGCATCATCCTCGAGATCTCCGTCATACTTGGGAGGATCCATTTTCCTGAAACACTCAAACATTTTTTGCTCCTCTACGGACATCGTGGGCTGTGCAGTCGCAGGTGAAGCAAGGCCTGACACTATCATCCCCATGAATTAGGAAGCCATACTTGGTGTAGGCCTAGACTTGGAGTTTGAAATCTGAGAGCAATCACGTGATCAGGAGTCTATCCTCCCACTCTAGTATGGGAAATGTTGTGACCCATTTGGTTGTTATAGCGCTTTTGACCCATATATCCCCATTGACCATTCCTTGAGTCCTATTAGTAAGATTTTGACCCGCGGGGATGGGTGATACGGTCCTCGAGGTGATCGGGTGGGATTTATGTTGACTTTTGGGACATAGAGCCTTAAAGTGAAAAATGTTTGACCAATAGTTGACTTTTGGGTAAACGAACCTTTTCAGAAATTCGTTAATTCTAAGAGGTCCAAATGGTCGATTATGACTTGGTGGGATGTTCAGTTTGGTTTTCAAGGCACTCGAAAGCATTTTGAGTTATTGGTTGGAAAGTTTTCCTTTGATAATTGGGTGTTGACCCGATCAATTGACCTCCGTTAGGAATTTTGAGACCATGAGTGAGTCCATAGCGTAATTTCTATGTATGATTGCATGTCTGATTTGTATCTGAGAGGTCTCAGGTGATTGTTGGATTTTGGGAGTGAGTTAGTGAAAAATTGAGATTTTTTTAGTATCTGGTGTCTGCCGTAGCGGCACCCTTCGCACGGTAGATGACTCGTCTCAGGGAGGCCTAGTTCGCTATAGCGAGTGTGTCTTATTCATAGAGTGGTGCTACATCGGACAGGGATCCACTGTAGCAGACTAGTGATAGAGAGAGTAGGGCCGCAAGCATGGACCCGCTGAAGCGGACGCTTGACCACTGCAGCGAACGACGGGGACAAGATTACTATTTAATGCCCGGTTTAAATCCTTCCTTTCCTATCCCTACATTTATTGTTCCTAAGCATCTTTAAGGCGAATTGAGGAGGTTCTTAGCTTATTTCTCTTGAGGGTAAGTTCTTTAACCTAGATTTCATTCATTTACCTTCCTTAAGCATGAATCCATGATAGAAAATTTTTAGAACTTAAGAAGGAAGATGGGTTTTGATGTTTACTTCATTATTTGAGTTTTAGTCTTTGAAAATTAGATTTGTTGATGGATTTGACTAATCTAAGCATGGAATTTGATGAATTAGTGACTAATAGGCTTGAATCTTCCTTCTATGTTGATGATTTGAAAGATTGAAAGTTAGGGCTTATAGGCAACTTGGGGGTTTTGACTTGAATAATGAAATTGAACTAATATTAAGTTAATTTAGCAATTGAAGAGTAGAATTAAAGCTCTAGAACATTGGGTTACCAATTTCATCTTTGAAATACCCGTTTTGCCCTTGTGGGCCCGTTTCCCCCCTTTCTCCATAGTTAATTTTGATTCGAAAGATAGTATAGAAATATAGGTATCGGTGTTTCTTATTTCTAACTTAAAATTTGATAATGGATAGACTTTGAGTACTTGGAGGCTCTCAGGAAAGGCAAGGCAAAGATCTGATTATTCGTGCCTCTCGCTCGAGTGCCAGGTAGGTTATGGCTTACCTTACGGTTAGACTTCAGTTAGCGAAGCATATGTAGAGTTAGTGATTATCGGCGATAGCATGTTACGCCTTCGGGTATGAAGTTGGAATGGATTACCTTGGTTGGTACAATTGTTTGATTGTGGGCTTGTTGCCCTGTTGTGATCTATTGGCTTGTTGCCATGTGTGTAATAGTAGACTTAATGGTTAGCTTCCTTATTCTGATTGTGAAACAACTATCCCTCACTTATGGGGTATTATTTTTGATAGAGGAAAGAACTTGACTTATTATTGATAGTGAGATATGTGTCCATGCGTGGCACAATTGATTTTGATATGTTATCATTTGACATTAATATTATGCATAACACTCATTCTCATCTTTCATTATACACTGGTATGAGCTGAGACTTAGTACTGATGATGATGAGAGAGATGAGACCCCGATGCCTGAGGTCTTTACCGGGATCGAGAGAGTGTTCGATGCCCGAGGCCTTTGTCGGGATCGCTAGAGTGGTACATGGATTTCATGAGTCCCCCATGGGTCATGACTGTCGAAGCGTGGAGGTATTCCGCCCTGAGCATGTATGTACGGAGATTACATTTGGCTATTGCATATCATGGCATTGCATATTCTCTCATTATTACATTCACTTACTTGTTGGATTCGGACTTGATATTTTTGTACTTGAGTTATTATTCTTGGACTGTGTTGTGTTTATACTCGATTGTGTGCATGTCTATTCTTTAGTATCTTCCTTTATATATGTTAGCTGACTGTTGCCGGCCTATGATACCTACCAGTACATAGTGTTTGTACTGATACTACCTTGCTGCATTCATTTATGAGTGTAGAGTACGAGACAGGTTCCACATCCACTCCTTGTGACTCATCCCGAGGCTTTGCTATTGATTGTCTAGGGTGAGCATGCTTGATGGATCTGCAGCCTGGAGACTCCTCCTTTATACTTGTCTTTTCTTGCATTCGAAGACAGTCTTCATATTTTGAGACTTTGTATTAGTCTAGATTTGTAGTCTTGTACTGCATTCAGACCAGTTCCGTGGGGATATTATTTGTATTTCCACTATTTTTTATGATTTAGACTTCCATTTACTCTGTTCTATTTATTTTACTGTTATTGAAATAATGATTAAAGGACGGGTTTGCCTACCAAGGTGGGAAATGGTAGGTGCCTGCATGACTAAGCGATTTGGGTCGTGACAGAACCATCAGAAATAGTTGGTCGTACTCCAGCCTATACCATACTCTCAAGGACGCCCATCATACAAACCAGTGTATTCTGGAGCACAAGCATAGCAGCAAAACTCGAAAGTGCCTGTTCTGGCCCAACGTCCTTAGTATGAACTGGCTCATCCTCCTCAATCATCCCCTGCTCATGTGTAATGACGCGTTAGGTCGTTTTGATTGCTTTCATGTTTCTGCCTATTTTGCCCTTGTGAAACAGCCCCATTGCTTGTTTTGGAAATTTGCTAAGTTAATTAACCTTTAAGTGTTAGGTTGACTTTAGGCATCTTCAAGGCTAATTGCGTATTTTGGGATTTTTGTTGGTTTCATTAGCCGCAAGACATTGAATATATGTTGTTTGAGTGTTTTGTTTAGTTCCTGAGGGTCTTGGGTGCATTTTGGTCATTTGGTTGGAAAGTTTATTTGTGCCCGTTCGGGGTTGACTTGGTCAACGAGACCTTTTTTCGAAATTTCGAGTGCACAAGTGAGTTAGTAGCGCATTTTGACATGTATCTGTATATTTAGTTTGTCTCGGGGAGATTCCCGGAGAGTCTCTGAATTTCAGGTGTTGAGAGTCAAAAACCAGATTTTTTTGGTTTCTGATATTCGCGCAGGCGCGAATGGGGTTCCACCCCTGTGGATGTGCTCTGGCGAGAAGAGGACCGCAGGAGTGAAGGACCACTGAGTTCACCCTGGTCCTCCCCTATGAAGGGTTTCTCGTTTGGAAACTATTCGGAGGGGCAAAAGGGCGTCTGACTCGAGATTCGGCATTCCAGGTATGTTGAGACCTTGAACTCTTTCTTGAATGTGTGTGTTGGCTAAAATGAACCTAATAAGAGGTAATTGGGCTCAATTAAGGGGGTTCTGATATTTGTGAGGTGACTGTCATAACTCGACTAGAGGGCCACGATGGGTACCCGGAGGGCGACTACCGAGCACCACTCATTATGCTAATCATCATACCCTACCTGAACACATATACTCTTCAAAGCAATACATAAATATGCATAGGCCCTCACGACTGCAAAAACAATATACGAGAATATACAATGTAGTCATCATGGGACATTTACTACCCACACATACGTATCCACGAGCCTCTACTAGAGTGCTAGACATAAGGATGGGACAGGACCCCGTCGTGCCCAAATATATGTACATAAGATAATATCTCACAAATGGCACCTCCGAAATAATGGAGTGCTCCTGTAAATCTACTGAGTAGCTCCTAGGAATCTAGGACACCTCCCTGTCTACCTGTGGTCATGAACACAACGTCCAAAAGAAAAGACGTCAGTACAAAAAATGTATTGAGTATGTAAGGCATGTACAACAACAAAATATCAAAGAGATAAGGGAACATCAAGTAAGGAAACAACCTGTAACTGAATGTCACTTAAGACGGAATAATGCATGCTAGCTTACATTATAAACATCATCATATCAAGTATACATATATAAGCTACCCGACCATATAGGTACGGTGTGATCATCAGTAGCCCGCGTCCAGGCCTCCCGCGTCCGGAGTAATATCTCATGCCGCCCACTAGTGGTGTCTGCCCATGCCTTCTAGACATGGTGTATATGCCGCCCGCCTTAGCTGTGTTTGCCCGGCCATATAGGCACGGTGTAATCTCATCATCATATACTTATCATAAAGTATGTATAAAAATGCAAGGATAAGCTATAACTCTATCAGGGTGACATAAGGTCGAGAACCCCCGATTCCATTATGGAGTAGTCATACTCGTCATGCCTCACCTTGAAGGATCTAGCATTATGAGGTGAGTGTAACAATAATGAATAACGTCAAGGAATCATTAGCTTTAGAACCTTTGGACGTAGGCTCATCACCATCATTATCATATTCATAACATATCTCTTATCTTTATCTCATGTGAAACTCTTTATAAACATAGACTCATAGTTTCCGGAATGTAAGAAGGTCATGGAAAAATAAAGGGAATCATGTCATAGGAATCGTGCCTTAGAAAAGAAGGGACTAGCCTCACATACCTTGATGTCGCTCTAACTTTATCAATTAAGTGCTTTCCTCCAATGTTCACGATTCTACATTCAAGAGAATTCGCCCTAACATTAGATAATTGGAACTATACTTAAGCTTAAGCTAAAGCTAATGAAAATTGGGCAGCATCTCCTTTGTTTCTACAACTTTTTCCATGTGATATAACAACTCCCAAACACCCATAACAAAACATTCATAATATCGTAATCAACAACTTCTTCAAGTTCAACGTTATTTAATTCCCATAATTCCTTACCAAAATGATTCGTGGCCATAACTATGGCATAACACCATATGCGTTCTCATATTATACTTCCTTAACGTCATTTGTATCATCTACAACAAGATTTTACTCATAATATATCAAGGGTCATGATTCATGTTAAACTACGATTCAAGAGTACCATTAATTTCACATTTGACCTCCATATTCTACTTTCTTTCATAATCCAAGCCTTTCAACCCCTCAATATTCTTAATATCATGAAATGATCATAAAACTCACCTTTGATTGTGTAGGGATGGGCTTCGACGAAGATATCCTGAGAAAACCCTAACTCCACTTCCAAAGAATTTCTTGACTTCTAGCAACCCTAGAGAACTCCCTTGCACTTGATTTCCTTGAATTGATGATATTGATCTTTGATTTCCCTTGAGTTCTTGTAAATGAAGTGTGTGGAATGTTCTAGAGGTGTAGAGAGAAGTGGAGAAGTTGGAAAATGAGAAATTAGAAGTGGGATCACATTTTTATACTTGGGAAAAGTTCAACCCGTCGGGACTTATACCGACCCTTATATAGTCTGTATAAGTGTCCATATTTCATCATCAGGGAAAACATCTTTTCTGTTTAGTTATACGGACCCTTATACGGACCGTATAATGTTATACGGACCGTATAAGTGGTCGTATAACTCCACTTTCCTGAAATCATTTCCGTCGTTTCGTTTGTTCTCCAATCCTTATGGAACCTTCTTAGCACTTGTTTAATACTTCATTAGCAATCTAAGGAGAATTATAACTCTTCTTTAGGACATCATTAAGTCAACCTTAGTTCGGTACTTTGCAAAACCCTTCCAAAACATGACTTATACTTAACATTCTTCAACGAACTCTGTTCTCTTGCTTCGAACGTCTTTGGAATCTTAATTAGAACTGTTAAGTATTACTTCTTACTTGTAGAAACATCATATACTTCTCACCCGGTGTTAGTCTATCTACCATACAATGACATGAAATTTTTCGAGGTGTAACAGTGACGAGCACTAGTATCAGATACTGGTCATCATGTTATGGGTATTTGTGCTATTTCAATTGTGTAGTTGGTCTGAATGCCATGATTTGTGTCACGACCCAGCCCCGTGGGCCGTGACTGGTGCCCTAACTGGACACCCACACGTACCTACAATCGTCGACTAGGCGTACCCCCCGGCTAATTCCATTTAAACATACATAAATTCGTACGGATATAATATACTTCGCACAAACATACATATGCATATATACATATATCGAAACCCGTACAGAGCCGTTAGTGGCTATCATACGTACGAGTCGCAAACTCGAACATACG
>NW_026713881.1:0-24883 GCF_029784015.1 Lycium ferocissimum | reverse complement strand
TTTTCTTTTAAATTTCTTTGAACCTTCCGACTTCAATATGTATAAGTATATGTATATGTGTATTTAATCGTCGAGTCTTGGAATTAAATTGTGTATATGACATATGGTTTCCGCACTACTCGCTCGTGCCTATTATATGATATCGTTAGCGAGTTCACGGCCGGTTTGTGATCGTGCGCACTATGATAAGTTCCCGGCGCATGTTTGTGTTACTTTGCCACACCCCCCCCGATCTTACTGGGTGTGTGATGGCACCCCCCCGAATCCGGAGCCGAGCGAACCCACCGACTCTTACTACGCATATACACCCCTTAGACTTTTACATTAATAAGAATGAAAACGTAGTAAAACTTCTGTAAATTTCTTTGTACTCAATTCAAACAAAATCTATATTTATACGAAACACATGACATAACACTTATGACACATCGGCTGGTGGAGCCGCTGGCCGACTGACTTTCTATGCCCACAACTCGCACCGCAAAGTCTCTAATCCCAATCAAACCTAGCACACAAGCTCTGACTCGGCTACACTCCAAAGCGAACGGAGCTCGCTAACTACGCTGGAACATCTTTTATGCTAACTTCGCATCATCTGGGTATACCTGCGCGGCATGAAACGCAGCCCCCGAAGAAGAGGGGTCCGTACGAACAATGTACTGAGTATGTAAGGCATGAATAGTAAGAAACATACATATGAACAATAACTGCATGGAAACATAGAACGTATCATAGGATAGCGGAGTAACCTGTGCATATGAGTGCCCCTGGGGGCGGATGCCATGCATGCTTATCTTTCTCTGGAAAAAACATTTCTTTCATATATATAGAAAATAGAACATATCATATTGCCGAGGCGTCGGCAGCCGATCCATTTAACCATAAATATATATATATATCCCGCGTCCGGGACAACATTAACCGATATGGGATTTGCCTGAACCAATGTGGGATTTGCCTAAACCAATGTGGGATTTGCCTAAGGCAAGCCTTATACTTACCCCCCACTCTGGGACTCAGCGTTCTTACTGAGGTTTGCCCCACCATTGGGTTTGCCCCACCACCGGCTCTGATACCAACTGATCAGGTGGATAGCGTCTATAGCGCTCTGCCCTTTTTCCCATCTTCCCCATATACATATACATATACATATACTTATACATATATCATGTCATAGCGTACGGTGAAAGCCCGAAGAAAATCTATAACCTATCGGAGTGACGTAAGGTCGGTGACCTCCGATTATATTATGGAATCATCGGGGTCGTCATGTCTCACCTCGAGGGACGATAATCATAAGGCGAGACTATCATCGGAAAATAACGTTAAAAGGAAACATGGACATCATAAACGTTGATTCATATGCTTTGAAATCTTTATAAAATAGTGTCGGGACCAAGGAATAGAATTAAGGACCAAGAACTAGTTTAACACTTTCATACTCGTATTAGATTCTTAACTTAAGACTCTTAGTCATGGAAGCATTCTTGCCATATTTATCATAGACATATTCTCTTCTTACATCATCGTTATCCTTATCATCATAGAAGTATTCTCATTAGAGTAGTTACAACACTTATCGTTTGATAAACGGAGCAATAAAGAAAATCCGGGAACAAAGGGGCCCACCTCGAGTCAAATGAGGTGGCGTATACAATTTACGTATGTTACATTCCAAGACATCACTTATGAGAGTTTTAAGGTAGTCGGGTCCTATTTGTGGCGAGTTCTAGATGTTTAGGTAACTTTCCAACATTTTTGTAAAATATTAATTCAATTCTATTGAATGAAAAGGGTTAATTTCAATCTCGGATTTCTAGGAAAGGTGTCCCCGAGGCCCGTGTCCAAACCTATTATGCCTAGGACATGCCAAGAAAGAAGGGTGAAGCCTTACATACCTTAGTTGCGCCTTACGCTCGTCCAAACTCAATTCCCATTCCGCCCAGAATCTACAAATGGTCATATTTACCAAATGTTAATTGTGAGGCTTTTGGAAATCAAATCTTAATTCCACACTTGTCTACAGAAATTTCGGCAGCATTTTCCCTGTAAATACGCCATCCCCGAGATTCTAACTCGGCCCAAATCAACAACAACAACCCGAGAATGGAACTCGGCCACAATATCAACAATAAAACCAACAAACATATCTCCAAATCTTCAATAATTTTACTCAAAACACCTTCTAACATTAATAACTTGTTTTACACGATCCAACGACGTTTTGTTTAAATTCCAACCAACTGCCACAACATAATCCGCAACCTCCCAATTAAATGAAACATCAATAACACATTTCTTACCTTTAACTTCAAGAACTACATCAACAAACTACACGTCGACGACTTCATTTCAAGCTACCAAACCATCATTTTCATCATAGAATCCACATTAACCACAACTAGAATATCAAATAAAATCAATTTACCATAACTACCAAAACAGCCCCTTATTCGGCCACAACCACATCATGCATATTTTCATGGATTCTCATCTATTTCTATACATTACGACAACCAAAATACTCATAACATTAATCCACCATCTCCATACGACACAACACACACACACGGCCAAACATCAAGCATATGCACGTCACACACAACACTACATTTTTTCATGAACTTTCATCTTTTTTTTTTCCATGCATTAGAACAACAACCAACCTACTACATGAATTTAGTTCATTATGCTTACGTACAACAACACATACAAGGCCACACACACCATGCATGGCTACAACTTCAACATCCATATTTTCTTATAAATTTCATTCTTTCCCACATACTACAACATACCAAACCATTCATAACATAACAAGGAGATGAATTCTTACCTTTCCTTCACAACTTCTCAACTTAGCTAAGGTTGGAGTTTTGCACCAAAGAGTAATTCTCTTGCTTCAACAATTATACCATGTTGGAGAGCATCTTTGAATTAGTAGAAATACCATGAGATAAGATTTTTTTGGGCAAGATTTTTTGATCTCTCTTCCTCCTCCTTCTTGGCCGAATTGGTCCCTTCTCCTTTTTTTCTTTTCTTTCTTTCTTTCTTTCTCTCCCACTCTTGTATTAAAATGATGACCATACACACATATATATATTATTAGCTCCCAACATTTATCCATATTTATTCTTAAGTCCCTCAAATATGTTCACATGTTCCCTTTTTTTTCTTCTTCTAGAACTTTCTCCCTTTTTCTTGAAATTTTCTTAAGTCCACATAAAGAAGACTAATGTTTTTTGCCAAGCTTTGGTCCATATAATTCTTTTCTTATAATTCACACTTAGCCCCCCTTTCTTTCTTTTCTAGAATTTTCTTCCTTTTCTTGAAAATTAACAAAGAAGACCAAGTTTCTTCTTATGTAAATTTTGGCCCTTCAAGAATTTTCTTGAACTTTTGAGAAATTACCATTTTGCCCCTTGACTTCCACAATAATACGATGGGCCATTTTGCGAATTTTCTCTTTTTACCCTTAACCTTTCTCAATATTTCCATACTAATAATGTGCAATATTCCTAACAACTCGTACATTAAAATAATTTTTTTTGAAAATGGTCTCGCCCTTAACTTTCCACGTCGACTTTGAAATTTCCAAACGTACAAATACGGCTATAACATCCTCCCCCCTTTAGAACATTCGTCCTCGAATGTTCAACTAACCTTATGGGGTCTTGTAGCACTTCGGGGAGTCCCGTTTCATAGTTGTTCCTCCCTTCGAGTCCGTTTCTTATTCCTCACCTTCCTTCCAACGCTATGCCTAACATATCGAGAACTTCTTACTTTTCACCTTTTCCGACACTTGATCCCTTGTTTCCTATCTAGTCACTCACTTTCCTCTCCGAATGTTATACGCATTCTCATCTATACATATACCATCCACAATGTACTTCCATACGTTATTCAAGCCTATCCTAATTCCCAAGCTGTGCCGCACTTTCTGTCTCTTCACCAATCTAATCTACCTCGTCCTACGCATCTTCTTATGGTCTCCAACCATTCCATATGCTCTAATTTCCCCTTAAGTTACTCCAACTTCTCATTCGTCTCATATATCTGAATATATAAAATTTCTTGTAACTTCCCAGGGGGTCACCCATCCTAGAATTGCTCCCACCTGAGCACGCTTAACCTTGAAACTTTGGTGGAATTCGGTGCCTTAACACTGATATAATCGCGTCCACTTCCTCATATGACCGTTATTACATGATCTAAAGCCAGTTGAAGCCTTACAGCTTTCGAAACGTTTCGTAATACGTCCTTTCTTTTACAATGACCGTTTTACCCTTTTCTCTTCTCGATACTCACTTCCTGCCTGTGTATGACTATTTTCTGTCTGGCGCCCAGCTTAACATAACAGAACAAATATGTCCATCCATTCTTACCTCTTTTGACTTCCATATCATCCCTCATCTTCTTTTCCGTCGATACTGGGCGCCTGCGAAAATCAACGATTAGTATAAGGGATCTTATTTCCTATAACTTGGATCTATCGCACGGTCTAATGACGTAAAGAAGTGTCAACCATTTTAGATGTCTCCAGCCTCTCCGTTTATAAATATGGCCGGCTTCTACACCGTATAAAATTGTGGACTGCGGACACGACTTTGCGTACAACCCTTAGACCGAATTTTCCGATACCACTTTGTCACACCCCGATCTTACTAGGTTGTGATGGGCACCCGACCCCGTAACTGGGAGCCGAGCGAACCCACTGACTCTTACTACGCATATACACTCCCTTAGACTTTTACATTAATAAGAATGAAAACGTAGTAAAACCTTCAGAAATTTCTTTTGTACTCAATTCAAACAAAATCTATATTTATACGAAACACATAACATAACACTTATGACACATCGGCCGGTGGAGCCGCCGTCGACCGACTTTCATGCCCACAACTCTCTCCACTTGTATTAAAATGATGACCATACACACATATATATATTATTAGCTCCAACATTTATCCATATTTATTCTTAAGTCCCTCAAATATGTTCACATGTTCCCTTTCTTTTTCTTCTTCTAGAACTTTCTCCCTTTTTCTTGAAATTTTCTTAAGTCCACATAAAGAAGACTAATGTTTTGCCATGCAAGCTTTGGTCCATATAATTCTTTCCTTATAATTCACACTTAGCCCCCCTTTCTTTCTTTTCTAGAATTTTCTTCCTTTTCTTGAAAATTAACAAAGAAGACCAAGTTTCTTCTTATGTAAATTTTGGCCCTTCAAGAATTTTCTTGAACTTTTGAGAAATTACCATTTTGCCCTTTGACTTCCACAATATTACGATGGGCCATTTTGCGAATTTTCTCTTTTTACCCTTAACCTTTCTCAATATTTCCATACTAATAATGTGCAATATTCCTAACAACTCGTACATTAAAATAATTTTTTTAAAAATGGTCTCGCCCTTAACTTTCCACGTCGACTTTGAAATTTCCAAACGTACAAAATACGGGCTATAACAGTAACGGTTCCCGAGACCTCGCCATAAGGCCGGGTTCCGTTTATGGAGTTATGCTGTGATATGGCTTATGATATGTTTGATGATATGATATGTTGTGTTCGGGGTGTACGGAGATTTGAAATCTTCTCCGGAGTATCTTGTGTATTAGCACCAATTGCCGGAGTGGTGACCACGTTCCCGAGCCTTATGCATGATCTCTGTTTGCACTATATGTACATATGTCTTCGGTACGTTTGGTATATATTGATCCGGTATTCTCTCTCTGTACCTTTCACTTCGCCATGGTTTGGATTTCGTACTCTATGCTTTACATACTCGGTACATCTTTCGCACGACCCCTTTCTTCTGGGGTCGCGTTTCATGCCCGCAGTACAGAGGTTCGTGATCCGGGCCAAAGGTAGGCCACACATTCCTACTATTACAAGAGTGCTCTGGTCCGGAGCCCATATGTTGGTACCTATCTTCTCGCGATGTTTATGCTTTTGTATATTTGATTATTTGGAGTACGGCGGGGCCCGTCCCGTCATATGTTTCGTTTCGATTTGTAGAGGCTCCGTAGTCATATATGCGGGTCATGGGTCATGTGTGTGTTCATTTGTTTACAATCCGTGGCTTACAAAATGTCCCGTTTTGCCGTTATGGCCAAAACGGCCCATTTGTCCGTATACGTGTATGTTTCGCGATGTATATTCCGCCAATCTATCGTATATGGACGCGGCCTAAATGGCCCGTACTTTTGTATATACGTGTGTATATCCGTTCGGCGATGTGTGTATTCCGCGCCCCTTCGACTATGATATGATAATTTTTGCACGCGTGACCGCTTAAGATAATATTTGCTTTTAACTGAGATAATTAATATGAAAGTTTGAGTTAGATAAAAATATGACGAGTTAAAATGTACGTCTGTTTGGGGTGTCCAAGTAGGACATCAGTCGCGGCCCACGGAGCTGGGTCGTGACAATTGCGGACCGTATGTGATATGTGGTATGATGTTTGATGATATGTTAATCTGATACGATATGATATATGATGGCATGATGTGATGTATAATCATTATTATTTTATATATGGATCGGGCCGTACGTCCCTCGGCATTATTATTTTATATATGGATCGGGCCGTACGTTCCTCGGCATTATTATATGATATATGGATCGGGTCGTACGTTCCTCGGCACTGTTATTTTATTTATGGATCGGGTCGTACGTTCCTCGGCAGTCGGTTAATGTCAGTTTATATGATATGTTCTATTTTCTGTATATATGTGAGACAGAAACGTTTTTTAAACTAAAGCTAAGCATTTTGGGCATTCTGATGGTTATGTTGTCTTCTGCACTGCTTATGTATGATTTATATTTCGGATATAAGTACCTTGGTATTTGTGTTATTATGCTCACGTTCGTACACCTTTACTGGTTATGACTTCGTTTCTCGTTTCGCTTTTGCATACTCAAGACATATTCCGTACCGACCCCTTTCTTCAAATGGGCCGCGTTTCATGCTCGTAGGTACGTATACGCGTCTTGGTGATACATAAGCGTAGGATTTCCATTCGTTGTTTAGAGTGCTCCCTTTTGTTCGGGAGCCAATATTTTGGGTATATACTCTCTCGATGTATACGATTATGTTTATTCGAGGTACGGCGGGGCCCCGTCCCGTCATATGATTCTCGTCCGTCGTTTAGAGGTCTGTGGACATAGATGTGGGTTAGGGCTTTATTCTCGTATAGGCGTGTTTGTATATATTGTGTTTGGGGGGCGATCCCATTCGCCGTGGTACGGTTTTGTCGCTTGCCTTTGTATATGTTTTTGGGCCGTTGCGCCATTCGATAGCCTTGTCGGCTTTTGATATATAGGTGGTTGTGTTTGAAGATGTGTTTGTGATGTTGATATAATACGAGATAAATATTTGTATTTATATATATATAAGCCATCCGTGTATGACTCCGTTTGATAGGTGTGTTTGTGGTGCCCACCGGTAATCGTGTACTGCCGCCTACGGGGTTGAGTCGTGGATGGCGGGTATCGAGCAGTTCATCCTCGGAATGTCTCTGAGACCGTGTCCGCAGAGTCCCTGTTTATCGGTGTGTTGTGCACCACATCTATAAACAGAGGCGACAGGCATTTAGGATGTTATCTTTCTTTCGATCCTAGATCGTGCGATAGAGCAGTACGGGCGGATCACTTCGACCCCTTTTCCCGCAGTGCGGTGCACAGCATTGACGAGATGAAAAGACCGGCGGACAAAGGGGGGTACTAATAAGTCCCCCAGAGTATCTTCAGACCTCGGCCCGGGAGCCCACAGTGAGGAGCCCCGGTTTTATCGAGACGACCCCCGCAGGATCCCGCCACGATCCCCCGAGTGTTTGACCCCGGTAGAGGTGGGGCCCGCAGAGGAGCCCCGGCATTCTATCGAGACCGATCCCTCGGAGGATCTCGCGACGATTCCTCCGAGTCCGCGACCCCCCGGCGAGGACCCCCCGCAGCGCCTATGACGGATCCGTCCGAATATGGGCGGGGGCACCGGGAGAGCGCTTCCCGACATCGTGCCGATCCGCTCCTATGGTGGAGCACTATGTTCGGCCGCCCTTCCTCGATGAGCGTTACACCTTATTCTAGCCCCTTATCCCGGCCATCGGTGAATCGAGAGTCGCCGGGACTACCTATATCCCTCGGTTCGGACGAGGGGGACGATGACGAGGAGGAGTACATTTCGCCCTATAGCCCACCGGATCAAAGTTGGAGCCGGCTTGGTACAGTATATGAGTACTTATTGGAAATTGTTCTATATATGTATTGTCGTATGGTTGATATTTAATAGCCATAGGTAAATTTAAGGACCGATACCCGAGTATTCATAAATTAAGGTATGTTTACCATTATAGTGAATGCGGAAGTCGAGGACGGAAGGTAATCGTATTCGTAAGCGAAAGGTGAACGCGGGGATCGAGAAGGGTAAAACGGTAATTGTGTCGTGAGAACGTTTTGAAAATTATTAAGACTTCAAATTATTCCGGTGTGTCTTTGAAGGTCATGCGGTGACGTGAACGCTATCGACTAATATTAAAGCACCGTATTTCATCGAATTCGAGGTTAAGCGTGGCCGGAGTGAGAGAAATTTTGAGATGGGTGACCCCCCGGGAAGTTTTCGAAAATCTCACAAATTCGAACGAGAGGGGCAATGAGAAAGTTAGAATAATCCAAAGGAGTTAGAGTGTGCGGAGTGGGTCGAACCTTTCGGTGGTCACGTAGAACGAGGCAGATTAGACCGGTAAAGAGGAAGAAGATGTATTACAATTTTGGAATTGGGGGTGAGTTCGAATAGTGTTGGAAATATTTTGTAAGTGAGACGATAGCGACTACATGTCTGCGTATGTGTGTAATGTCTCATACTTGATTTTATTAGCAGATATGTGTATTCCGGCAACCAACGTAGCGGTATAGGGAAGACATTAGTTGGACAGAGTAACGAAGCTCAAGTGAGCAACAGTGTATAGATGGCACAAATGCTACAAAGCAAGCTGATATTGTGTTTATTACAGGTCAAGTTTGGACAGTTCGAATGCAATGACATGTGGAAAAGGGAAGAAAATGAGTAGATGGAAGGTCAGGGAGTCAGAACGTCGGGATCAAAGTACCGCCTACTTAGAATGGGAAAATGCGGACATAAGGCAAATATACTCGGGTAATGATATAAGCACACCCATGAAGGGGGGAGCGGATGCGAGAAATGCAAGTGCAAGATGTAAGGATTGCAACATAATGTGTGACCGGAAGTTGAAAGGCGAGATCTAAGCAAAGGAACAATAAAATAGTTCGAGTTAAGATAAAAAGATGATTTGAGAAACCGACAACGAGATAAAGAAGGAAAGAAGGAATATGTTAGATACGATAGTTATGGTAATAAAAGGAACTTCCCCCGAGATCTTTATACGGCTTTATAAGGTTAGTCTAACATTCGAGGACGAATGTTCTAAAGGGGGGAAGGATGTTATATCCCACATTTCGTACATTGAGACAATCCGGATTGACTATGATAGGTTAGAGACAAAACCATTCCGGGATACAATGTCGGGACTTTTGACCTTCGATTTTGTTTTGGGACATAATTTGTTCATGAATTTGTTGGCATGGAACATTTGAGAAAATTTGGGACCAAAAGTGGAATATGTGAAAGTTGAAAAATCATGAAAATGAGCCATGTTGGCCATGTGGCTTGGAGTGGTGCCCACACATTTTGGTGGCCAAATTTAATTGGTCCAACCCATGTGTGGGCCATGGACACTTGTGCAATACACAATATAAGCTCAAAAGATGACTAAGTAGTCATCTTTTCATTCCATACACTTAGAAAAAAAGGGAGAAGTTGAAGAACAACAAGCACCCCATTCGGCCAAGACCAAGAATTTCCAAGTCCAAATTGAACCATTCCAAAAATATTTCTTTGGTACAAATCCACTAATTGGAGGTCCCTAAGTAGCGTGGAAGTGTTATTCGGGTCATTCAACCATCCGTTTTCATCCTTGCAAACCCTAACCTATTTGTGAAGTTGAAGAAGAAAGGTAAGAATTAATCATGTTTTATGTGTTATGAAGGTTGTGTGCATGTTGTAGTATGTTAAAATGGATGGAATTCATGAAATATAGTATGTTGGAGTTGAGGCCATGTGTATGAGGTTTTGCCGTGTAGGTGTGTGGGTTGTGTTGGGATGATGAAATGATTTTATGTAGCATGTTTAGTTGTGTAGTATGAAGAAAAGAATGAAAATCATCTATGTGTGTTTGTAGGGTGTTGGCCGAATAGGTCCCCTTGTGTAGATTGAGAATGAACAAATTGTCGTTAGTATTTTGAATGTTGTCGTTATGAATTATATGTCGACGATAAGAGTTTAATGACTCGAATTGATGTTGTAAGTGTTGCGGGCTGATTTGAAGATTATTGTGCATTTGATGTAATTTGTATATTTATAAGAATGACATTGTTAGAATGTGGATTGTTGGTGTAAATCATGATTTGGAAATGAGAAGTGTGTTATAGTGAGGTTCTCGGGTTTGGGGACAGTTTTTGGGCAAATTGGAGCCTTGTTGGATTGTTGGAAATATTGCATGAATTGTTTGAAATGTTCTTAAATAATGTTAGTATGGATTCGGATTGGTAATTGAATGTATAAGCGTTGATGTTGGCTTGAACGTAAGTCGTTGAATCGAGTATGTTGAAAGTTGTTGAATGATGTAAAAGAGAGTTATTAATGTTATATTGCCTTTCGGATTGATTATTAATGTTGCTAGGTTGGTTGTTGTTGTTGTTGTTGTTGATTTTGGCCAAGTTAAATTCTCGGGGTGGCCTATTTACAGGGGAAATGCTGCCCAAATTTCTGTAGGATTAAGGGCGAAATTGGAATTAAATGCCCTAAATACCTTTAGCTAATGTTTGGCATATTATGATGTATTTGTAGATCTTAGAGAGCCCGAAGTTTGAGCTTGGACTAGCTTCGAGAGCGGATAAGGTATGTAAAGCTTGTCCTTCTTTCCTTTTGGCATGTCCTAGACGCAAGTAAGCTATGATATGTTATGAGCTTTGGGGAAAAGTTCTATTCGTAAAGTCCGAACATGTTTATGATTTATATTTGCCTTGTGATGTTGGCATTTTTAATATGGTCAAGCTATGATCCGTATGTCTTTGATGTGATTGGAATTGAAATGCTACGTGTACGGTTTGTCCCGAAAGGATCTTATGCCCTTGGTACGACTAGATGTCTAAGGTTGCATAAGAGTGTTATTTTCAAAGAAGTCTTGTTTTCAAATGAGTATATGTTGGTTATATCTCGTGAAGAATTATGGACAAGGTTATCTCTCGGCGTTGTTTTACGACGAATGGGTTATGATTTTATTGGATGGGAATATTAAAGAAAATTTGGGGTTAAAAGTGGAATTTTGGGAATTAGAAGTTCATGAAAAATAAGGCCATGTGTAGTGTGGGCCATGGCCACTTGGAAGCTTAATATATGTAGAACTAAGATGACTTATTAAGTCATTTTCAACATGTTCATCTTTTGGAAATTTCTTGAAACTTGGAGAAATTTGGAGGGAAAGAAAAGTCAAAAAAAAAAAAGAAAAAAAGAAAAGGAGTCAAGGTGGCCGGCCATGTGCATGGCTTGTGCCATCTAGTGATATATATATATATGTGAAGGCAAGACCATAAGTCATAATTTCCCTAGAATTTTCAAGAAAACTTGAGAAAATTCAAGTTGGCCATTCGGCCTTATTCAAAAAAAAAAAAAAGAAACCGAGAGGGAGAGAGAGAGAACCAAGGGAGATTGCTCATGAAAAATCCTTTTCTTCTAGCTTTCATACTAATTGAGAGGTCCTCTATCTTATGGAGTAGTTGTTGGAGGGAGTAAATCATTGTCTTGCCATGTATAACTTAGCCAAAGAGAGTGAAGAAGGTAAGAGGGAAGGTATGATTCAATTCTCTTTTGCATGTTTTGTAGATGTTTGGACGTTTATAATGCATGGAAGTGAATAAAAATCATGGAAATATGGATGTTGAAGTTGAGTCACAAATGTTGATGTTGGCCGTGCATATGTATTGCATGTCTAGGAGTGATGAATCAATTCTAATTGGCATGTTGGTTGTTGTGGTGTGTTGAAATAAATGGAAATCATGAATCCTTGAATGTTGATGTTTGAGTGTGGTGTTATGTGTGTAGCCGTGAGGGGCTGCTTTGGAGGGAGTAGGATGCACAAATTTTATGTTGTATTTTGGTAGTTGTTTGTTGTGGATTATGTGGTGAGAATGAAAGTTTAATGACTTATGTTGAAGTTGTAATGTCGTGTGGGCTGTTTTGGGAAGTCAATGTGATTTTAATATGGCTTCTTGGCTTGATGAAAATATTGTCGCTAACGTATGGGATTGAAGACATAGTTTATGAATTTGAAAGAAAGGAATGCATTGTTGTCGTATTCATTAATTTGGAAGGTTTTGGGTAATGTTGTAAGTTGGTTGGGCTGATTTGAACACCTTATGGATTGCCCGAGATGATCTTGATTCATGCTTGAATGGCCTTGAAATAATATTTGAACGTATGATCATTGATTTTGGTTTGAATGTATGAAGTTTATTTGAATGAATGTGATGTTGTCGCCTTATGTAGAAATGAGTTGTTAATGTTGGAATGTGTTAAATTGAATATTGATGTTGTTGGCATTATGATAATGTTGGTTCCATTCTCGGATTGTTGAATTTGGGCCGAGCCATAATTCTCGGGATGGTGTATTTACGAGAGGAGATGCTGCCCAAATTTTTGTAGACAAGTGAAGAATGGGAGAGTTGAAGGCAAAAGGTCTACTATTGACAATTGGTAAACATGACCATTTGTAAATTTTGACGAAACGGGATTCGAGATTGAACGAGCATAAGACGTCAAGAAAGGTATGTGAAGCTATCCCTCTCCTTCTTTTGGCATGTCTTAGGTGTATTAGGCTTGAATTTGAGCCTCGGGGGTTATTCTGTTCATCGAAATCCAACTCGGAAATGGAGCACTATTCATTCAGTGCGATTGAACTAGAATCTTTATATTTTGTTGGAAAATGTTCAAACGTCCGTAACTTGCAGGAATGTGATCGATCGCTTGAAACTTCATAGATGACTCCATTAAGTGATATTTTATTATTTAAATCTTTCAAAACCTTTATTATTTAAACTTTTCAAAACCACTCCGAAGGGGGTGTGATATATTATTTTCTAAAGCTTTCTTAAAACCACCCCGAAGGGGGTGTGATATATTATTTTCTAAGGCTTTTCTAAAACCACTCCGAAGGGGGTGCGTACAAAACCACTCCGAAGGGAGTGTGATATTTTATAAAACTTTTTAAAAACCACTCCGAAGGGGGTGCGATATTTTATTATTATTATTACTATTATTAATATGCCCGAAGGGGCTAGGATTAGTATTATGTCGCGAGTGGCATGCCCGATGGGGCCAGGGTAGCCGTATGCCGCGAGTGACATGCCCGAAGGGGCTAGGATTATGCCGGGGCCAGCATGTCCGATGGGGCCAGGATAGACGTATGTCGGACCGGCATGCCCGAAGGGGCCATCATTTTACGTCGGGGCCAGCATGTCCGATGGGGCCAGGATAGACGTATCTTCGGACCGGCGCGCCCCGAAGGGGATTATTATTATTATTATTATTATTATTATTATTATTATTATTATTATTATTATTATTATTATTATTATTATTATCATCATTATCATTATGCCGGAAGCGGCAATGCCCGAAGGGGCCACCATTATTATTGTTAGGCCGGAAGCGGCCGTCCGAAGGGACTATTTTATTTAAATATTTAATTCATGTCAGGTAACCTAAACTTGCTTTTTGTCGTATTTTTCCTGATTTACGCTTTAGTAATGCTTTACATACTCAGTACATATTCCGTCGACCCTCCTTCTTCGGGGGCTGCGTTTCATGCCACGCAGGTACACCCAGATGAAGAGAAGACTTGCTAGAAGTTGTCCCCGCGAGATTGGCGAGCTCCACCTCAGTTCGGAGTGTTGCCGAGTCAAAGTGTTCGTGTCATGGTTTTTTTGCATATGTTAGAGACTTTGCAGACAGTGTCCTGTGGATAGTGTGTCGGGAAGTGCGAATAGATTGTAAATGTTAAAAGAGTTTGTATTTCCAGATAACGATTGTTGTTTGAAAAGTTTCATGTTTTCTTAAAAATTTTCGAAATGGCGAGTTTTATTATGCGAATGTCTAAGGGTTCGCTCGACTCGAGGAGAGTCGGGTGCCCATCACACCCTAGTAGGTCGGGGTGTGACAAAGTGGTATCGGAGCGGTCCGTCCTAGGGGTTGTCTGCAAAGTCGTGTCCGGTAGAGTCTTGTTTATGGTGTGTTGCGCGCCACATTTATAAACAAGAGGCTACGGGGCATCTAGGGATCGTTGACCTTCTTTCATATCTAAGAATTGTTGACCTTCTTTCATATTTAAGATCGTGCGATAGAGCCCAGTCATAGGGTATGAAGTCCCTTGTACTAACCTTTTATTTCAGCGGAAGGACGACGTCGATAAAAGAAAGCGACCTATGACATCAACAGTTACAAAGTACGGTGGTAAACAACGGCGCAGACGAGGCATGTTGGATGAGGTAAGAATATTGAAGTATTACTGAAATGTAAGTCGGGAGAATGAAAGTGAAGGTGAACATTAAGAATCGAAAAGGGTAAGACGGTAATTGTACAAGAAAGGGCGTGTTACAAAAATGCCTCAGAATCTGTGAAGCTATGACTGGCTCCAGATTATGTAGTAAAGGTTATGAGTGGAGTGGACGCGATTATATCGATTAAGGCACCAAATCCCACCAAAGTTCGAGTTAAGCGTGCTCGGGGAGGAGCGATTTCATGATGGGTGACCCCAGGGAAGTCTGCCGAAATTTTCACAAATGTAGATCCAAGAGACAAATGAGAAATTAGAATGTACGAGATGGTTGGAGACCACAAAAGGGCCGCATAGCACGCGACAGGCCAGATTAGAGAAGAGGCAGAGAGTCCACTACGATTCTGAAATTTGGATAGGCTTGAACTACGTTTGGAAGTATTTTGTGGATTAGCTGATAATAATTATGCGCGTACGTATGAATGCGTATGATGCCTCATTCGTGATTGAATTAGTGAGCACGTGTGTCCAACGTGAGGACTGTTGGCGTGTAAGGAGCCCCTTAAAAGGGGGGGATAAGAAAAATGTAAATGGGACTAAGAAGAATATGAAGGAAAAAGAATGGTATTGGATGGCCCCCCCCCCCCGGATGGTATGAAAGGAGAAACGAATAGCTATAAAAAGGAAGCTCCCCCAGGTGCTTATGAGACCCCGCATTTTTAGTCGAACATTCGAGGACGAATGTTCTAAAGAGATAAGATGTTATATCTCGATTTCGCACGTCGGACATTTTTAAGTTGGTTGTGAAGAATTATGGACCAGGTTATCTCTCGGCGTTGTTTTACGACGAATGGGTTATGATTTTATTGGATGGGAATATTAAAGAAAATTTGGGGTTAAAAGTGGAATTTTGGGAATTAGAAGTTCATGAAAAATAAGGCCATGTGTAGTGTGGGCCATGGCCACTTGGAAGCTTAATATATGTAGAACTAAGATGACTTATTAAGTCATTTTCAACATGTTCATCTTTTGGAAATTTCTTGAAACTTGGAGAAATTTGGAGGGAAAGAAAAGTCAAAAAAAAAAAAAAAAAAAAAAAAAGAAAAGGAGTCAAGGTGGCCGGCCATGTGCATGGCTTGTGCCATCTAGTGATATATATATATGTGAAGGCAAGACCATAAGTCATAATTTCCCTAGAATTTTCAAGAAAACTTGAGAAAATTCAAGTTGGCCATTCGGCCTTATTCAAAAAAAAAAAGAGAGAAGAAGAAACCGAGAGGGAGAGAGAGAGAACCAAGGGAGATTGCTCATGAAAAATCCTTTTCTTCTAGCTTTCATACTAATTGAGAGGTCCTCTATCTTATGGAGTAGTTGTTGGAGGGAGTAAATCATTGTCTTGCCATGTATAACTTAGCCAAAGAGAGTGAAGAAGGTAAGAGGGAAGGTATGATTCAATTCTCTTTTGCATGTTTTGTAGATGTTTGGACGTTTATAATGCATGGAAGTGAATAAAAATCATGGAAATATGGATGTTGAAGTTGAGTCACAAATGTTGATGTTGGCCGTGCATATGTATTGCATGTCTAGGAGTGATGAATCAATTCTAATGAATGTTGGTTGTTGTGGTGTGTTGAAATAAATGGAAATCATGAATCCTTGAATGTTGATGTTTGAGTGTGGTGTTGTGTGTAGCCGTGAGGGGCTGCGGCTTTGGAGGAGTAGGATGCACAAATTTTATGTTGTATTTTGATAGTTGTTTGTTGTGGATTATGTGGTGAGAATGAAAGTTTAATGACTTATGTTGAAGTTGTAATGTCGTGTGGGCTGTTTTGGGAAGTCAATGTGATTTTAATATGGCTTCTTGGCTTGATGAAAATATTGTCGCTAACGTATGGGATTGAAGACATAGTTTATGAATTTGAAAGAAAGGAATGCATTGTTGTCGTATTCATTAATTTGGAAGGTTTTGGGTAATGTTGTAAGTTGGTTGGGCTGATTTGAACACCTTATGGATTGCCCGAGATGATCTTGATTCATGCTTGAATGGCCTTGAAATAATATTTGAACGTATGATCATTGATTTTGGTTTGAATGTATGAAGTTTATTTGAATGAATGTGATGTTGTCGCCTTATGTAGAAATGAGTTGTTAATGTTGGAATGCGTTGGAAATTGAATATTGATGTTGTTGGCATTCGCGATAATGTGGCCGAGTTCCATTCTCGGATTGTTATTGAATTTGGGCCGAGCCATAATTCTCGGGATGGTGTATTTACGAGGAGATGCTGCCCAAATTTTTGTAGACAAGAAGAATGGGAGAGTTGAAGCATAAAGGTCTACTATTGACAATTGGTAAACATGACCATTTGCAAATTTTGACGAAACGGGATTCGAGATTGAACGAGCATAAGACGTCAAGAAAGGTATGTGAAGCTATCCCTCTCCTTCTTTTGGCATGTCTTAGGTGTATTAGGCTTGAATTTGAGCCTCGGGGGTTATTCGTCATCGAAATCCAACTCGGAAATGGAGCACTATTCATTCAGTGCGATTGAACTAGAATCTTTATATTTTGTTGGAAAATGTTCAAACGTCCGTAACTTGCAGGAATGTGATCGAACTGCCTTGAAACTTCATAGATGACTCCATTAAGTGATATTTTTATTATTTAAACTTTTCAAAACCACTCCGAAGGGGGTGTGATATATTATTTTAAACTTTTCAAAACCTCCGAAGGGGGTGTGATATATTATTTTCTAAAACCACCCGGCTTTATATTATTTTCTAAAAAACCACTCCGAAGGGGGTGCGTACAAAACCACTCCGAAGGGAGTGTGATATTTTATAAAACTTTTTAAAAACCACTCCGAAGGGGGGTGCGATATTTTATTATTATTATTACTATTATTAATATGCCCGAAGGGGCTAGGATTAGTATTATGTCGCGAGTGGCATGCCCGATGGGGCCAGGATAGCCGTATGCCGCGAGTGACATGCCCGAAGGGGCTAGGATGCGGGGCCGCATGTCCGATGGGGCCGGGATAGACGTATGTCGGACCGGCATGCCCGAAGGGGCCATCATTTTACGTCGGGGCCGCATGTCCGATGGGGCCGGGATAGACGTATCTTTGGACCGGCGCACCCGAAGGGGATTAATATTGTTATTATTACTATTATTATTATTATTATTATTATTATTATTATTATTATTATTATTATTATTATTATTATTATTATTATTATTATCATCATTATCATTATGCCGGAAGCGGCAATGCCCGAAGGGGCCACCATCATTATTATTGCGCCGGAAGCGGCCGTCCGAAGGGACTATTTTATTTACATATTTAATTCATGTCAGGTAACCTAAACTTGCTTTTTGTCGTATTTTTCCTGATTTACGCTTTAGTAATGCTTTACATACTCAGTACATATTCCGTACTGACCCTCCTTCTTCGGGGGGCTGCGTTTCATGCCACGCAGGTACACCCGGATGAAGAGAAGACTTGCTAGAAGTTGTCCCCGCGAGATTGGCGAGCTCCACCTTCGCCCGGAGTGTTGCCGAGTCAAAGTGTTCGTGTCATGGTTTTTAGCATATGTTAGAGACTTTGCGAGACGTTGTCCTCGGATAGTGCGTCGGGAAGCGCGAATAGATTGTAAATGTTAAAAGAGTTTGTATTTCCGGATAATGATTGTTGTTTGAAAAGTCTCATGTTTTCTTAAAAATTTTCGAAATGGCAGGTTTATTATGCGAATGTTTAAGGGTTCGCTCGACTCTGAGGAGAGTCGGGTGCCCATCACACCCTAGTGAGGTCGGGGTGTGACATTATGATGTGTGACAGAGATGTTCGGAGATATAAAACCTTCTGAAGTATGATGTGTTGTGGCGTCCACTATGGAGTGGCGACCACGTTCTGTCCGCCGGGTCCCATTGCGGACCGTATGTGATATGTGATATGATGTTTGATGATGTCACACCCCAATTTTCGATAGGGTGTGATGGGCACCCGACCCTTGCTTAGGGCCGAGCGAACCCTCAGACCGTCGTAACACTCGTACTCACATTGGGCCCTCGACCAAATCATAAATACACAATATAAATTTTTAAAGAACAAACATACTTTATATCTCTCTCAAATCATACAAAGCTTGCAACTGTACAGAATCTGTAATATCATATATAACAATACCACGGCTTATGGAGCCGTTCACAACTGACACTTTACACACACGACCGTCCGCAAAGTCTCTAACATGACCGGATATCGTAACACAAACACACTCCGACTCGGGCAAAGACCCGAGCAAGTGGAGCTCGCCAATCCCGCCGACATCACCGCTAGTACCTTTAGCTCACCCGGGGTGTACCGCGCGCATGAAACGCAACCCCGATCGGAAGGGGGGTCGATTTTAATATGTACCGAGTATGTAAAGCAAGAAATCCAATAATGTAATCATAACGAGAAAGGAGACCCACAGAAAACAAGTATAGGAACTGGGGAGTCATAACTTGCCTGGGCAACACCTATCCTGTACATACGCCAGTGAACAAGACATATCATAATCATACTATTTCGAAAATCATAAGCGAGGTACAGAAAACAAATTTAGTAATCAAAATATCTGAAGTCTCAGCTTATTCTTCTTTCTTTCAGAAAAACATTTTTGTCTTACATAAACAGAAAATAGATCATATCATCACATCGGACAGAACCATCATATTATCGTATGATCAGATTATCATGGCACCAGATTCTCATATCATCAGATCGTCACATCATCGGACTATCGCATCATCAGAACAGGTTCATTATATTGTCAGATTCCCACATTATCAAATCATTATATCATCAGATCAAACAGAATAGCATATCATACATCCTATGCGGCCCATACTGGGACCCGGCGGACGGAACGTGGTCGCCCCTCCTGCCTTGGGCGCCACAACTCATCATACTTCGGAAGTTTTTCAGATCTCCTGCATCTCCGTCACACATCACATCACATAACCACGGTACCACTCGGCGTACCGACACATCATAACACCATAATGATATCACATAACCACGGTACCCGGCCAAAGGGGCTCGGCGTACATCGGGACACACATCATACTTCGGAAGCTCATCATACTTCGCATTGTGCGCACGATAGTACCGGCCCGGGACTCGGCGAAGGAAGTAACAAACATATGCACGAACAGAATCGGGTGATCTATACACATCTCCATACACATTCACAGATTTAACAGAACATTCAAAACGAACCATCATTCCAGAAACCAAACAATAACTAAATCAGAGTTCTTTCGATTATCGTTCAGAACATATCAGATATAAATTAGCAATTAGAGTTACGCGTCGGAATCATATATATACAGTTCCTTATTTCACTTAACAGTAAGCGAGTAATCATATTCACAAAATCATAATTATAACTCATTATGCAAGTAAAGAATCCATATACGGAAGTCGAAGTGAAAATAGTATTAAGTTTTCAAGAAATGATCAAAGGTGAGCATAGAAGGGCCGCGGGCCCCACGAACGGGTACCGACCCCATCCGAGCCCGACTACGAGAATTAGGGGAACGTTATGTCCTATGAACTTACCTATTATGTCTTGGGGCGTTCCGAGCTCATATGCGGAAGTTACGGACGTTTGAAGTTCGGGGCCTTTTTTTGTAGTCAAAGTTCTTTATAGGTCTTCTTTTTTTTTTTTTTTTTTAAATCCAATCTTTTGGAAACCTAAGGATCTTAGCTTGAATACAATAAGGAGTATGTCTTTAGGATCGAACAAAGTACGTTTTTGAGCTCGGATTTTGAGAGCGGAATAACCCCGAAGCTCGGGTCATAGCCTAATAGTACTAAGACATGCCAAAGAAAGAAAGGTGAGCTTTACATACCTTGGCCGCCCTCTAAGCTAATCTAAACTTGCTCTCAGCTTCTTGCGATCTACAAAACGTCATCGGACATCCAACATTAGCCATAAGCATTAAAGAACCCAATTCCAAGCCGTCGCTTTATCTACGGGAATTTCGGCAGCACCTCCCCTATAAATCCATCACCCCGAGAATTTAACTCGTCCAATTTCAACAACAACCAAACCAACAACCATCCAAACAAGATTTAAGAACATTCCGAACAATCCACAAAGTATTCAAGACAATCCCAACAACCTACTATGAAACCCAAAACCTTCCAACTTAATGAATACGATCGTAATACGTTTCTTTCTTTCGAATTCTCATACTACATCAACATTTCCATACACTACAACATTATTTTTATAAATTCAAGAACTACATTAGAATCACATTACATCCTCAAATCAGCCCGCATAGTTTTTAACATCAACATGGAACATTAACCTTCATTTTACATCATCGAATTCATAACGACGACAACCAAAATATTCAATAACATCAATTCATTTCTTGCATACCAACCAGCCCCTACACGGCCCAACATCAACATCTATATTCTCATGAATTCATTCATCTTCTATACATTACAACAACACACAAAACATGCTAAATACAACTAATTCATCACTTCTACACAACAACACACTCACACGGCCACAACACACTACACACGGCCACAACTTCATCTTCCATATTCCATGCATCTCATTCATCTCTACATCTCACAACATACTCAAATTACTCATGAAACATGAAAAAATAACATGAGACCATACCTTTTTCCATTCAACTTTCCATTCGGCTAGGACTTGCTACAACACCAACGGATGATTTTCTTGTTCCAACAACCACTCCACGTCGACGAGGGCCTTTCAATTAGTAGGAAATCATGAAGAAGATATTTTTCCATGACCAAAACAAGGGGGCAGGTTTCGGCCAGCCCCTATAGCCGACTGCCCTCTCTCTCTTTTTTCTTTCTTTTCTCTCAATTTCTCTAGTTTTTGCAAGATGAATTGTCTTGTAATTTCTTCACACACACATATATATATATAGAGGGGCACATGGCCGGTCATGTGCCCCTATTTTCTTTAAAAAAAAATTCTAATTCTCTTTAATTCTCTAGAATTTTCTTGAATTAAACATAATGAAGATGATTCAATTAATCATCTTTCATAAGCTTGTCTTATATATCCATGTGGCCCATGGCCCACCTACATAATATGACCACATAATCATTAATTTCATGCAATGACCAACTTTCAATAATTAACCTTTGGCCCCAAATTTTCCTTAACGCTTCCTTCCAACAAAATTCATAAGCCATTTGTCGTAAAACAAAGTCGAGAGATAACCTTGTCCACAATTCTTCGCAACCAACTTAAAAATATTCCGACGTGCGAAATGCGAGGTATAACAGATGATATGATAATCTGATACGATATGATATATGATGGCGTGATGTGATGTATAATCAATATTATTTTATATATGGATCGAGCCGTACGTCCCTCGGCATTATTATTTTATATATGGATCGGGCCGTACGTTCCTCGACATTATTATATGATATATGGATCGGGCCGTACGTTCCTCGGCACTATTATTTTATTTATGGATCGGGTCGTACGTTCCTCGGCACTCGGTTAATGTCAGTTTATATGATATGTTCTATTTTCTGTATATGTGAGACAGAAACGTTTTTCAAACTAAAGCTAAGCATTTTGGGCATTCTGATGGTTATGTTGTCTTCTGCACTGCTTATGTATGATTTATATTTCGGATATAAGTACCTTGGTATTTGGGTTATTATGCTCACGTTCTGTACACCTTACTTCGGTTATGACTTCGTTTCTGTACTTCCTGCTTTGCATACTCAGTACATATTCCGTACTGACCCCCTTTCTTCGGGGGCTGCGTTTCATGCCCGCAGGTACAGATACGCGTTTTGGTGATCCACCGGCGTAGGATTTCCATTCTGCTGTTCAGAGTGCTCCTTTGTTCGGGAGCCAATATTTTGGGTATATACTCTCTCGATGTATACGATTATGTTTATTCAGGGTACGGCGGGGCCCTGTCCCATCATATGATTATGTCTGTCTGTTTAGAGGTATGTGGACATAGATGTGGGTTAGGCCTATTCTGTATAGGTGTGTTTGTATGTATTGTGTTTGGGGCGATCCCATTCGCCGTGGCAGCCTTGTCGGCTTGCCTTTGTATATGTTTTTGGGTCGTTGCGCCATTCGATAGCCTTGTCGGCTTTTGATATATATGTGGTTGTGTTTGAGATGTGTTTGTGACAGTTTGATATAATATGAGACAGCGTTTGGTATTTATATATATATAAGCCATCCGTGTATGACTCTGTTTGATAGATGTGTTTGGGGTGCCCACTTCGGGCACTGGTCACGGCCTACGGGGTTGGGTCGTGACACTTCTTTCATAAAGCATGGTTCTTTGGCCAAATGTTTATCCTTCTACGAGTTCGTGATACTCTCCAGTAATCCTATCTCTAGAAGCTATTAAGCTTACGATGCTCGAATGATACGATTGTACTAAGTTTCTTATACAATGAGTAATCCTCTAAGGATAGAATGTAATGAATGACGATAGTAAAAAGGCTAAAGATAGATATGAGCTTATATATATGTGTGCCCGTGAGAGGCTATTGTGAACCTCGAGCTTATATGGCCAGGTAGAATAAAGTAAATATGTATATATGTATATCTAATGACGATGGGCGCGCACCACTGCAGTTGGGTAGGAACAACCCTGAGCCTTGGTAGGGCCAGGCACTGAGCCTTGGTAGGGCCAGGTATGTGAAACACCGAACCTTCATGGTCGGGTATGCTATATAAAAGCTATGTATATGACATCAATATGAGTACGAATAAGTTATGTATATGACATCAATATGAGTACGAATATGTTAAGATTATGTAAATGCCAAGTAAAGGCTATGTATATGCAATGTATATGATATGAGCATGAGTAGGAAAGGAAATATGAATACGAATACAAAAATGAATACGAAAGGTAAATGAGTACGGATATGAATGTATGTACGCGAATACGCAATAGAAATGGAACGTCCCTATGGAAAGCAGGTAAGTGCTATGATGATGATGCTATTATCTCTCATCCTATGTTATTTCACATATATCGATTATGCTTGGACATTGATGTTGATCATGCTTTACATACTTAGTACATTCATCGTCATCGACGTCCTTTTGTTTACGGACGCCGCGTCATGCCCGCAGTGGCCGGGAGACAGACTTTGATCTATAGCTTGTATTTTCTCGTGGACTACATAGCGGAGCTCCATTTCATTCGGAGGGTTGCCTTTTGGTATAGATTCTTTTGTGTATATATTCATGGGCACAGCGGGGTCCTGTCCCCCCCATATGTTATGATATGACATACCCTTCTTTAGGGCTCATAGACATGTGTATATGGTTAGATATGTTCGGCCTTGTCGGCCTATATTTTGGGACATTATTTTGATAAGCCTTATCGGTACTGATGTACATGTATATGGGCGCGGATGCTTTTGTTGATGAAAGTATAGATGTGTTATTGCCCAATAAGATTAGAATGATGATGAATGAAAAGCATGATTTAACTATGTGGCTGACCTAGATGTGATGTATAAGTATGTTGAGGGGTGCCCGGGTTGTTATATCCCGTACTTTGAACAACGGGACAACCCGAGTTAACCACAATTTTGTTTTAAGATATAAGTCGCATGTGATTTGGTTGGCATGGAGTATTAAGAAAATTTGAGGTCAAAGGTTATTTATGGAAAGAATTTATTTCATGAAAAAAAAATAGGGGCATGTGGCCGGCCACTTTCTTCCAGTCCAGACTACGTATTCAGCTGAGGATTATGCCAGGCTCTATATCAAGGAGATAGTGAGACTTCACGGAGTTTCCATGTCACGACCCGACTAGGGCCCGTGACGAGTACCCGATACTTGTACCGAGCACCCCTTACCTATCATTTTACCTGTACCTCTTAGCAAGTCGTATGAACAATGCCGTATATATTTTTTTTGAAACTGAACATTAACATTAGCAGCGTCGTTATGAACATAGACTAGTTAGCTTCGCTATCACTTCGCACAACAAAGATTAAGATGCCGAAATACCACATATTTAACTGCACATAACTGACTGTACATATCTGTCTACGAGCCTCTAGCCATAGTACATTTATACATAGAAAGGGCCGAGTGCTGTCGTGCCCGAAAATAGATACACAAAATAGTACCAAGGAAGTGAGGCTCCGGAACAATCGAGCGCTGTCATTGGCGCGTCAGTTGAGCTCCTAAGGAT